>NW_027496504.1:0-130053 GCF_021521415.1 Bidens hawaiensis
AGCTTCCATGCATTACCGATTTCATCATCATCATGCACATGAGGACATGATGGCTTATATTAATAAAGCATTTAACAGTTTTGGTCCATATGATTTAATAAGCAATATTCATGGGATGTTTAACAAGCCAGATCAAAACAATATTACGAGAAGATAAGGATAATTTAGTTAGTGGGGAGCTAAAGATTAATACAGATGTGGAAGTTCAAATGAAGCCCGATAAACATGCAGAAGAACTTACAAATGGAAAAAAAGAAGCGATCTTTTCGAAGTTCTCAAGACTCGAGGACGAGTCTTTTTTGAAGACGGGAGAATGAGATGGAGAGACCCGACAACCCAATAGACCCAGGTGGTGCGAGTTTAGAGTCGGGTGAGGCGGCTCGTGAGATTCAATTAGTTAAGCGGGTAAAATCGAGAGAAAACAGGAACCATTCCAGTGCTACATTCGACCTCGGTGATATACGTTCAAAGTTGTGCGAGGCACTTTGCACTGTTGAATTGTTTGGCCATGTCATGAAGTTAATAAATGCTGAGCGCATTGATGTTCCTTTCGATCCAGGTGGCATTGATTCTGAAGGCAAAACTCGAGGACGAGTTTTTCGAAGATTGGGAGTATGATGCAGGAACATCTCCTAATTTAAATTCTGATTTTATTATGTTTTATTATTTTATGTTTATCTTGTTTTCATGTTTATCTCTTTTCTTTGTTTAGTATAAATAGGGTATGGTTGTTTAGTTATGGAGTTTTTGATTAAGTTTTTATATAAAAGAACATTGTTCTTGGAACCTTTGGTTCAATTTTATCGTCTTTGTTAATCATAGAGTCTCTTGAGCCATTAATCGCTTCCCGAAACTGCATCAGCATCAGTTGTTTTGTGAATGAATTTGTGGTCGTTTAAAATAGGTTTTTTTGGCTTTTATTTACTTTTTTAGCAAATTAATAGTTGGATAATTCCGTTTTTCTTAATGTATAATTTTAAAAAATAAATATGTCAGAATTGTGTGTATGTATCGGAAAACAATTTATATATGTTCCTGTGTAAGCATAACATTTATGTGTCGGAATTGCGTCAGTATACAATTAATATATGCGTTATAATTGCGTCGCAAAAACTGAAAACTAATACGATATTTATACATATACAGATATACCATTTTAACTTTTTAAAAAACTAATGCTTGTTATTATAATTATTAGAAGAAGTTAAAAAGTGTCATAAATTTGCGACAAAATGAGGGGTCGGAATTGTGTCACAAAAGAATTTTCAACGAGGGTTTTTACGGCATTCCACGATAAAAAAAAGCACAAATACGAATGTGAATTCACCATGCAAGTTTAGGTTAATTTACGATGTGAAATAGTAAGTGAGTTAACATTAATATGCGCTTGACACAATGTAAATTCGTACCGTAAACTAATGCCACGAATTTACAAGAATGTGAATATACATTAGTTCACATGTAAGCTGCGTTACAAATGTAAAGTCACATATGAATTAATAATGTTAGTTTACATGTAATTTACTATTAATTCCATAGTTAAACACCCAAATATCAAACCCCCCTTGTATATATCAAAAATAGGAAAAGAAAAAGAAAACTAATAAAGAAGATTAAAAATTCTTCAAGAGAGAGAGTATTTTATTTTTAGTTTACATATGAGGTCGTGGACAATCTCCACAAGTCCCATCTTGCTCGTGTTAGTGCACTACTTTTCAAGAAGGTGGACCACAAAGAACCCCAAGTCCACTATGTTTATATGAATTTTAAAATTTTCCTTATTTAAATTATAATAAGTTGGAAGAACTTAATTATTTTTTCTAAATAGAGATTAAGAATTTTAATAACCGGCATTTAACTCGTATCGGATTGAGAAAAAAACAGTGCATCCGGTTGTACCTTGAGATTCAATCGAGTTAAATAGTTTACCCTATAACTTCATGTAAAAAATAACCTAAAAGAATATGATTCCACAATAAAAAATTATCCAAAAGTTAATCCATAATAGAAAAAAGAATATAAAAGCACTCTATTTTCAAAACTAATCAAAAAGTTTACTCGTATAAATACTAATCTCTAGGTTAAAAGTAATTTTTTTTAATAATGATTAAATGCTGGTTTAAAACAAATTGTGCAGTGACAATAATGATTATGAGGTATGGAACTCAAGCTTTTGCAAGTGTGGGTAATAACAGAATATCATCTAAAAATATTGAGTTTACATATAATTTTTTAACAACCAATGGATAAAGTCCGGTAATATGGGATAAACCAATGGCAAAAGGTGATCACATATGACCGCGATCGCAGACAACGTTGGGTAATTCAAGCTCACCATCTTCTGTTTTGAGAAAAACTCACAACTCAAAAGCACAACATTATAACATCCAGTTGGAATCGGATTCGAACATGAGACTTTGTGGCCTCAATTTACTTCCCCTCCATGTCGCTGAGCTAAAGTTAATTAGCATATTGAGTTTATACTAATAATAATTTAAAATTACAAGAATATAATAACGTTGAATACCTCTATTATTATATATAATAGATTATTTTAATATTTTTCTAAATTAAAATGAGTTTATAAAAAAATTTATTCTTTTATAAAGATAAAAAAATTTATTTTAGTATTGTTTATTTATAATAAACAATACGAATGTGAATTATGAATAATAATGAATACAATTGTTGGTAATTAATTAACCTTGGCCGGTGACTTCGTCAAAGAAGACGAGATCGAAGTGTTTGTGGCATACGCCATTTATCTTCAATTGACGTAGAATTTTGGATCTGAATTCTCTCAGCGATATGTAGGGTTTACCACCGTCGATTTCGTTGGTGTCGAAGTTAATGGAGCTTCTGGATTTGAATCTGATTGACATAATATGCCACGTTTGTGATTGCTGCTTGTTTGAATTCAATGAAATTATGAGCTAGCTACGGTTTCAAAAGAGGAACGACAGAAATGACGAAGGTTTGAATTAAATAATAATAGTCATAATTTAAAATAGATAAATGTGAAATATTAAAGTTTAAAGAAAATACAGATTCGCTTTAATGCAAAGTTTTACAATTTTGTAACTTCGTATTAACATTGGAGTCAATAATTAGAAAGGTAGGAGATTATGTCGATCAGATTCAGATTTAGAAGTTATGCCAACATTGACACGATCGAAATCAACGGTGATAAACCCTACGTATCGATAGGAGAATTCAGATCCAAAATTTTATGTCGGAAGAAGATAAATATCGTATGGCGTAAACCTTCAATCTCGTTTTCTTTGATTTGGTATGTGTGGTGTTTAGAAAGATTTCATAGATGAAATTGTGAATACGTGATAGTTGTATTTGGTGTTAGATATTTATAATGATGGTTAAAAGTAATTTTTATAACTACTTAAACAAAATATTAAATTCGAAATTTGTATAATGATTAATAATGAATGTCGTATTGAATTTGAACCGAAAAACAAAATTTAAAAACTTTAATTTAGTATTCGGATTAAGTTTGTGTAATGCTAAAATCTATATAAAATCCGTCTATGCATAAACACAAACGAATTAGACTCCAGTCCTTCAAGTTTGTGTTTTCCCAGAATAAACCCTGCAGTTTGATGATATAACAAAAAATAGTCCTGAACCGAAGAGTCAAAGTATAATAATTATGTTTCCATGATTTAACAAGTCCTAGAGTGGATGGAGTGGAAGGAAAGATGTGAGCAAGATGGAATCAGAATAGGTAGAATTGGTGAGGTGGCAAGATGGGATCGGGATAGCGGCTTGGACAACCCGATTCCACAAGAAATCAAAGAAGAAATGAAAGTCAACGAGTTGGAGGATCGGGAAAAATGCCAAAAGATGGACGGGAATACCATTTTGGCCATTTCGAATTTTCGATACCAAAGTAAGTTGGCAAGATAGAATTGGGACGGCGTGCTCCGTTTTGTACACCCTTACTGGTGTATTATTTAGGAAAAAAAATACTATAATTGTTGTATGTATGCAATACAAAGTTGAATGTTTGACTAAAATGTAAGGATTTTTCTTTTTAACAGCACTATTGAACTTTTAACCTTATCTTTCACATTCGTACCTTTGTTATGCTAGCATATATGATATTAATTATAATGTTTACGCACATTTCAAAATGTGTATATATTAAATAATACACAAAATATATAGATAATGCTTTAAATTTTTTTAAAATTTGAATTTTTATAATTATAAATTCGCTAGTATTTACTATTCAAATGGATTTGAGGTGACCTAAAAATGGAGTTTCGGATAATGAGAACTCTAGCGACTAACTATTAATCACATAATACCGTAAATGGCACTGGACTATAAGGGTAGACAATATGGAAGAAAGACCAAGTAGACGGTATCGAAGAAAGATCAAGCAAAACGGTGTTTACAATTTACATGGAAAGATGGTATTGTACGGAATATCGCCCCATCTCTAGGTACCGCCAAAAAGAAATTCAAATCAGGTAATGCATCCCGACGGAGAGAAAGCAAAGAAGAAACAAAATAATACCTAAGCGACAAACGTAAAATGAGAGAGTGAGACAACCACCCTCCAATGTGGTACCAAAAGATGGACGGTGCGTGATGATGAGGATGCGGATCTATACCGTATATACCAAGATATCAAAACCGATTCCATACCCGTATAATTGCTACCTACATTCCACACTTATCAGTACATGTAATACATGGGATATCTTGCTATTTAATACAAACTAAATGGAGTAATTAAGAAGTCTTACAAAAGCTTAGGGTCTAAATGTAACTTTGTTAATCATGCTTTGCTGTACATTAGAAAGTTAATCCACAGATTAACTAGTGGATTCCATAACAGTGCCGACGAAATCATTGATTCTCCCGCAAAAAGAAGCCTACGCGCACAAAAACACGTGCCCATCACGGACCAAGAAAACAAGATGTCTCACGTGAGTGTTACACACGCGCTCTGATGATGTTAGCTATATCTCCGGCATTTATTTTTTTTAAAAATCTGAACAAAAATAAAAAATTCTTTTTAACAGGTAGGCAGAGAAAGTAGCGGATTGCGATTTCGCATCTCTATTTTTCATAATTTGGCCACCAATTTATTTTCCATTTTCTTACGAGACAAAATGCGACCTTATACACCTGTGATTGCAGACAACGATGGATAGCTCTCTTATTTTGAGGAAAACCCGTCACCCGAAAACTCACTCCGATAAAACCCAGTCGAGATCAGATTCGAACTTAAGAACTTACAATATACAGCTGAAATCTTTACTTCCTCTCACATATCAGCCGACCTAAAGCTAATTGATGCTACTATAATTTTCATAAACTCTTATTTTGTTGCATTAGTTTTATTTTCATGATTTTGATTTTATTAATATTAAAAGGTACTAACATCATGATTCTTTTTGTTGGAACATAGAATTAAGCAGGTACGGAAATATGTGTCATTACTCATTTGCTAGACAACATTCTTGTGTTATGTTTTTGTTTTTGGAGAACAGAATTTTAAACATTATGAAAAATAGTTGTTAACAAATGTTTATTTTTCTTCTAATACTAAAATCAATTATATATAACCAATTTAAATTAGGACCGTGAGTTTTGTTAAATCAAAATATAAAACAACCATACGACAAGTTGTGTTGTTACATTGGTTCTAGATTGAAAAAAATTCATGTTTTCTATGTTGTCAATTCTGTTAAAGGTGGGGGTATTCAACATGCTCAAGCATAAGAAAAAAAATTATTCGTAATGTGGTTGTATTGTGTTTTGTTCTAGAGGTAATTGTATATGATTTTTGCGCACCTAATGTGATTGTCCAATTTTTTTTATATAGATTGGGATGGATATTTCGCAAAATGGTAATGTTCCTCAACTTAGGTTTTAAGGACATTTATATATATCTTCAATTTATGTGAAAATTTAATATATATGGAATTTGATATCTTGAATTTATGTGAAAATTTGTTTGCTTTTTTAGGTTTTAAGGACTTTTATTCCTCAATTTATTCATTGTAATATCTTGAATTTATGTGAAAATTTAATACTATATATCCCTCTAGGCTAGCAAATGGTATTGTTTTCTCAACTTAGGTTTTAAGGACATTTCACCAGATGTTTATAACACTTTGTGTTTTATAAAAACTATGATCTTTTTACAAATTTCTTGAGGATATATGAAATTATAAAATTGTTCCCTTAAACTTCACAAATGCACCCAATTGATGCAACAATTTACTTTTATATTTTTCTTTAAAGTATATATTTATTTTTATATTATAACTTTGAATATATATTATTTTATATAACTTTAATTATAAAGTTACCTAGTGTAACGTGTTTACTTTCATATAAATGATCAAAAACCGAATCATACACAATATATTAAATCATTTTAGAGTCTAGACCAAAAATATGTTACACAAATACTATTCATCTTATCATAAAATTATTATCACTACATTGTTAAAAATATATATTAAAAGTAAAATAATTAAAACAGAAAATTGGAACTTTAAGCCATCCGTAGAAGTTGTGGGAGTGGAAAACGGCCTAAACGCCGGGCACATTTTGGGTCCGCTTTAGTGGTCCAACATTGTGTACATAACGGTGGTGTGGGGAGGGTTGTCCAGCCAAGTTTTTTTGTCTTTTAATTTATATAAATAAAAATAAAAAGATAATAATTGTGTAATGATTTAAATGAGGTTATGGGGTTTTTACCACTACACCATTTTTCGCAAAACTCTTAATTATTGACTGGTTGCAACGTGACACACAACACCCATATGTGAAAACTTTTGGCTATTAATCATGAATAATGAAACCATAGTGGCCAAATCTTTTAACTTGTTAATAGTTTAGTGACCAAACATGAGTTTTGACTCAAGTAGTTTCCAGTTGTGCATACATCAGAAACAAACCTACACTAAAAAAAATCAACAAAATACCAATTATTTATTAATCTTACATCAGCCATCTTTACTTTCTGTACTTGTATTCTCCTTGAATCATCAAACAAACCTCAATCTTAACAAAAACTGAATCTTTCTTTGTTTATCAAGGTCTTGATCACCTGTATCATTCCCCTGGGAGTCTTATGGTGGGGCTTCACAGACTGTGACCAGAATCTCCAACAAACAACAAAGCAAAGGTTTCAACAACATTAGAACTCACAGATGATTACAAGGTACAATATAAAGATGATATCTAAGTGTTGTCTCTTAATTTGATAACAAAAAAACACTTGTTTTTCTGACCAGATACATGTGTTTCAGTGTTTGGTCTTTTGTTATGTCTTTTTTTTTTCAGATTTATTTTAATTATTTTTTTTTCACTTGCTTGTTTTGGGTTTTTGAGGTAATGAATTCTTGGCAAGATATTAATGTGGTGACTTGATTGGTTCTTCATGAATTTAATTTCAAGAACATGAACTATTTTGACTTAAAAATTGGATTTTTTTGGGAGTTTTCTTCATTGATTAATATTTGCTAAACAAATTGATTTTCAAGTGTTCTTTAATGGGTTTTCAATATTGATTGATCTTTTTGCATCTGTTGATGATCATCTTACATGTTTGACTAATTACCCAAGTCAAAAAAGCAAATCTTTGCAGAATATTCTGATTTTCTTCTGTTTTAAATCTTTGCAGAATATTCTGATTTTCTTCTGTTTTAAGCATGTTAAGGTTGATTTCTTACTGGAGGTGTACATGTTTGACTAATTACAGAGTCAAGATTGCAACTTTTTTACAAACCCTTTGATTTCCAATAGTTTTTATCATTGTTATAGGATAATATCAATTGGGGTTTCTTTAATCTTCATTATTTGGTCTTTATTGCATCTGCTGATGAATATGCAACATGTTTGACCACAAATCTTGATGTTTGACCAATTACACTAGTCAAAGCAGTAATTTGTATGCAATACCTTGATAATTTTTTCTCCTCATTTGGACAGGTAAATCTTTTGCCTTTGAAAAGATACATTGTGGAGTTTTTATCAAAGATAGCCATGGATGGAAACGATTTCACACTCGAAAACTCGCCCGATACGCTCATGGACTTCGATTACATGGATGAACTCTTGTTGGATGGATGCTGGTTACAAGCAACAAATGGAACTGAAATCTTGAACAATAACCCTTCACCTTCCAACCCTTTATTTGACCCTTCATTTCAATGGCCCAAATTTGAATCCAACGCCGAAAACCCCGAGTCAAACGACCAACAACCAAATTCGCCGAAAACACATGTTAGAACTCTTGTTACTCTACCAAACCCATCTGAGAATCTTTCTGAATTAAGCAACCAATGGTGGATTGCACCAATGGCAAGTCCCGGTCCATCGTTATCCTTAATGGAACGATTAGTGTGTGCGATCGAGAACATAACGCATTACACGGTAGACAAGAATCTGCTCATTCAAGTATGGCTGCCCGTGATCCGAGATGACGGGAAGAAAGTTTTGAGTACAAGTCAACGGCTTTTCTCACTCGAATTCAACTGCCCGAGGCTTTCTAAATATAGAAACGTCTCGGAAGGTTATAAATTTCCAGCTGAAGGGAATCCTAGAGATAGTGTCGGGTTGCCCGGAAGGGTATTTATGGAAAAGGTCCCCGAGTGGACTCCTGATGTTCGGCTTTTTAAGGTTGAAGAGTATCCGAGAGTGTCTCATGCTAAATTACATGATGTTCGTGGAAGTTTTGCGGTCCCGGTTTTTGGTCGAGATGTTAAGGATTGTGTTGGTGTTGTTGAAGTTATTATGACTACTCAAAAGTGTAACTATAGTTTGGAGATTCAAAATGTTTGTAAGGCCCTTGAGGTATGTTTTCTTTCCGGTTTTTTGACGCAGAGCGGAAGCAAATAAAACGCAAAGATAATTAATTTTTGACTAATTGAGCTATTACATAAAGAACTGTTACACTAAAATGCATTTTTAGCCTAAAAAGAAAAAAAAATGAAGATTGCAAAGTTTGAGGCTTAATCTTGGTTGATGAAATTGGAGCCTTACAACTAGGCCAAACCGCCTGCTCGTTATGGGCCCGTAATACCACCCCTAGACCAAGTTATGCTCGTTTAAGGTTTGGGCCTTTTCTGACATGTTTTCTGTAGTCCAACTGGTCTAAGAAAGAGTGCCAACTTTTGGAACAACTCCTCATTATTTTTTTAAATTTTTGTACAAGTTTATAGTTTAAGCACCGTTGTAATTTAAAACAAGTTTCGTTATCTTGATAGGCATTTAACCTCAAGAGTTCTGAAGATTCAAACCCACAAAAATTCAAGGTATTTGGAATCCAAATTCAATAAAGAAATGTAAAAAATTATTTCAATAAATTAGTACTAATACTTTTGATTATTAGGAAAGCGGTGGCTTCAACCATCCTGTACTACCCGAAATTCTTGAAATACTGAAAACCGCATGCGCAATGCATGAGTTACCATTAGCTCAAACATGGATCCCATGCATCCAACAACGTGACAAAGCGGGCTGCCGTCACTCAAGCCAAAACTTAATCCACTGCATCTCAACCGTTGATTCCGCTTCATATATATTCGACCCTCTTTTGAAAGATTTTCAAGAAGCATGTTCTGAGCATCACTTGTTTATCGGTCAAGGTGTTGTGGGAAAAGCTTTTAAATCAAGTGAGCTGTTTTGTTACTCGCCCGATGTGACATCATACATGAAAACCGAGTACCCGCTCGCTCATCATGCTAGAATCTTTGACTTGCATGCTGCTGTGGCTGTTCGCGTCAGGTCCACGTGTCCTCCAACGGTTGACTTTGTGTTGGAGTTTTTCTTGCCTGTTAAATGCAAGAACCGCGAAGAGCAAAAGGCGGTCATTAATTCGTTGTTGGGCATTATAAAAAAGGTTTGTAGAAACCTGAGGATTGTTGCAGAGATGGAGGTGCAGGAATATAGTGGTAATGATGGGTTACTTGTTGTTTCTGATACTGAACCGGGTGCAAAAGTTCATGAAATGGATAGTCATGCTCATGGTGCGGGATCCGGGTCAGGGTCGGGCTCGGGTTTGGAGAAACGACAGGCTGGTGCGAAACTGGAAAAAGCGATTACTTTAGATATGCTAAGGCAACATTTTGCTGGGAGCCTGAAAGATGCTGCCAAGAATATTGGTGGTAAGTTCTTATTATAACCACCATGAAACTTAGTTATTATTTTATGATTTGCATATTCACATCTTGAAATCGTGTTACTGTAATTGCAGTTTGTCCAACGACTTTGAAACGGATATGCAGGCAACACGGGATTCAACGGTGGCCATCTCGGAAGATCAAGAAAGTCGGTCACTCGTTAAGAAAGATTCAACTTGTAATGGACTCGGTCCATGGTGGCTCGGGTTCGTTTCAGATCGAGTCTTTCTACTCAGACTTCCCAAAACTCGCTTCTCCCGGCCAGTCAAAAACAACCCGTTCCCCATTTCCAGCTACAAAAATCGAAACTTTCAACCATAAAGCTACCGAGGGCCCCGCCATCGCCACCGAGGCCAGCCAGAGTTCAAGCTCCAGTCATTCTTTATCTGGTGGGACGCACAGCATCCCAACCGTTGATCAAGATAGAAGTGGTGGTGGTTCTCTGAAAAGAACCAAAAGCGCTGCAGAGATTCACACGTTTCACTCGTCAACCGATCAAAATCAAGTTCAAGAACCAAAAAACTTTATAAGATCCCAAAGTCATAAATCACTTAAAGAGAATCAAGATCGCCCCCCTAAACCACGCGTTAAACCAGAAAGTCATCCTTTGAGGATAAAAGTGACTTTTGGCGAAGAAAAGATTCGTTTTCGGATGCAAAAAGATTGGGGTTTTAAAGAGTTGCTGCAAGAAACCGCGAAAAGGTTTAGCTTGAATGATACTAGCGGGTATCAGTTAACGTACCTCGACGATGATTCTGAATGGGTGTTGCTAACTTGTGATGCTGATGTGGAAGAGTGTATCGATGTGTATCAGTCGTATAAAAGTGGGACCATCCGGCTAGCTCTTCGCGAGCCACCACTTCGTGTTGGAAGTAGTTTAGGTAGTAATGCACCCTTGTAAATGGGTGACCGTGGTGCACCATCGTTCACCGTGGTTCTTGACTTTTGGTCAATGGTTTGGACATGTGGTTCACTGGTTTCAGGTTTTAGGGAGTTGGTGCACAAAGTTTAGGTATGCAGGCTTTTACTTTGCATATGTGAAGATTGTGCATGCATTGTGATGTTGTACTGTATGCATTATTGGGTTGTACCGTAGGACGAGTGGAAAACAGTTAAAAACACTTGGTGGATTTGAGAAATGCAGGGTGATGTTTTTAGGTAGTGTTTTGTATTATGTATGAAATGTTTAGTAGACTGTAGATAATAAAGGTACAACTCGCCATGCACGATGTATAAGTTTTAATCATGCTTGTTTTTAACTGTAAGCATACATAGACCAACCAGAACTACCACCCTTATCACATTTTCTCACTTTAACTTCACCTTTTTTTGACTTTGTTTCGGTCAAAGTTTCATCTTCGCGCTTTAAACCGATGCACATTTCTAAACCAAATAACCGACTGCTTGTTGACCAAGCTCCTCGTCCTTGTTTTGACTGAACTGGAGACCATTGATAGCAATCATTAGATCTGTGTTCATTAAATGCACTCGTCGAATCATCCTTTGACTTTGACTGGCTCGGTTTCATTTTGATCGCATCGATACCTTGCAGACCCGACACAACTTCCTTCATAGAAGGTCGGTTTTTGGGTTCTGGCTCAAGACATGTTAGGATGAGCTCAGCGGCTTTGATCACACCTTTTGTAGGGTAATCTTGGTCCAACCGCGGGTCAATGATTTTTTGGATATTCTTTGTGTTGGTTATGAAAGGTTTAGCCCACTCCACTAAGTTCTGCTTCATGCCATTATGGTTATAGTCTGACGCTCTTAACCCTGTTAGAAGCTCGAGCATCACGACTCCAAAAGCATAAACGTCACTCTTGACATATAACCGACCTGTAATCGCAAAGTAACACAAAACTTTTTAATAGATTATATGCAACAATGATTATGTGAAGACAACCATGTAGAAATAAACAATGATCAACAAAAGTGTTTGGTACCAATATTATTTCTTATTTACAAGTGAGGGAATTTAATATATTTCATGAAGATAAGAAAGTATATTAGTTTAATGTTGTTAACACTGAAAAGAACTAACCAGTGGCCACATATTCAGGAGCCATGTGGCCATAGGTGCCTGCAATTTCTGTTGACACATGAGACTCTCCATTAACCGGGCCTAACTTTGCCAACCCAAAATCCGAGAGCTTCGCATTAAAATCCTGTAATATTCAATAAAAATGTAATTCGGTAAGGATTTAAACTAAAGTGTTATTGATATTTTTATAGGGGTGCAACCATAATAATATACTCATATTAAAATTTACTTGCCTTGTCTAACAATATATTTGAGGATTTCACATCTCTGCAAATCACATTATTTTCTGTAGTGTGCAAAAATGCAAGACCTTGGGCTGCTCCCATTGCTATTTTAATTCTTGTGTCCCATGAAAGAGGTTCTGCACCTTCTGCAAAGTCCAATTTAAAACAAATAAATCGTTCATAAATCTTGAATTTTTTATTTTTTTTTTTGTATTTGTTGGCGTAGATTTGAATGCATACCTTTGAAGAGAAGCATATCTAAGCTTCCCTTTTGCATATATTCATAAACAAGAAGGAAATTCTTATTTTCCCAGCAGTATCCAAAAAGCTTAATGACATTCGGGTGGCTAAACGTTCCCAAGAATTTCACTTCCGCCTGTCACAAAACACGCAAAAGTAACAATTTTATTTTGCCATTTCATACACTTTTCTTCAAAAACAATATATCATCAGAATACATTGAAGAACAAACCTGCCACTCATTAAGACCTTGAGCCCGGTTGGGACTCGATTTCTTGATGGCCACTGCAAGTCCACCACCCGCCTTCTGTGGGGAAAGTGTTACACTATCCAACCACCCTATAAAAACCTTCCCATAACCACCTTCTCCAAGAAACATTTCCCGACCGAAATTCTTTGTGGCGGTTTTTAGCTCAGAAAATGTGAACATCTTCAACTTTGGTATCATTGCCTGCCGCCCCCTAGGCAGCACCGCTTGCTGAGCACCACCACCTTCAGCCATCATGATGCTTTTCTTTTTGCCAACAATGCTTTGCCCGAGTTTCTTTATTGTAGGACTCATACGCTCTGCTTAATCAACATTTAACATTAGAAAATAATTTACAAAGAAAGATTTAGACACATAAGCTTTACTTGGACCTTTGGTCAAAAACATTGACCATGCCTTCTCAACAAACATTGACTTTCCAATATGTTTCCGATTAGTAGCTCGCTGCACACTCTGCAATGTCCAGTTTAATACAAACTCGAGCCTTGCTACCACCTTAGTCATCGTGGGTCGGTCCTTTGAAGAATTAAGAATACATTCATACGCGATTTTCCCAAACTCTTTAAGACAGTTACTCTCCGCTTGCCCTCTCAAACTCGGGTCAATAATTTGGTCAACCTTACAGTCTTTGATGCACTGTCTAGCCCATCCAGCTAGACTATGTTGTTGTTCATCTAGTGAAAAATCCAGAGCCGGCCTACCACATAATACTTCTAATAACACAACACCAAATGCATACACATCAGACTTTCTAGTCAGTCTGCGAGTCGAGAAAATACTCGGCATCCATGTATCCAAACGTCCCTTTGATCTGATCCGTATAAACATTTGTAGTAGAACCAGGCTGGCGTGCAGGACTAATTCTAGACAACCCAAAATCAGAAACCTTAGCGGTCAAGTTATTGTCCAACAAGATGTTTGAACTCTGACATCACGATGTATGACTCTGTGTTGGACACCTGTACCCGTATGGAGGTAGTCTAACCCACGAGCCGCACCTATGCAGATATTAAGCCGTTGAACCCAAGTCAATGGCGAATAATTACTTCCATTCTCTCTTTTTTTGTGCAAATGATCCTCAAGGCTTCCGTTGGGCATGTATTCATAAACAAGTATCATTTCTTTTTCACAATATCCTAGTAAAGACACAATATGACTATGACGAAACTTGGAAAGCATCTCGACCTCTGCCCAGAACTCGGTTGTGAAGAAACGTGGATCGGCTCACTGGTAGACGATCAACTTTCCTCGGGTATGAGTATGCTATTTCACCGATGGTTCTCCGGAGTATGAGTTCTTCCACCTACAAAACGAGCAGCACCGTGAACTTACCCCTCAGAAAGGGACAGAGGGGTCCTCTTTGGGGTAACCCTCCGGTGTGAGAATAAGAGATTGTAGGAGAAGATAATAATAATCTGAGAGTGAGTAAGGAATTGGAATGTATTTTCTTGCTTACCTCCCCTTGTGGAGGTGGTGTGGTATTTATAGTGTTAGGGTTTCCAATGATTGGGCTCAGATCCCATTAGGGCCTTTTTGGCCTCCTCCTATTGCTTTGCGCCACGTGTCCTTAGGACACCTGGTGCTTTTTCATTGATTATTCTCTGACCCAGGCATTTTACCTGACCCATGTGCAATCACGTGGTAGCACATGGGTTTTGCTGAGTTGTCCACCTTTCATTGGCAGCTGTCAACATCAGCATATTCTTATTCCTTAAAGGATACCTTCTGGAAGGTTTGCTGACGAGCACAATCAAGGTTGTCCTTATCCTGATTTGGATAAGGACGAGGTTGATTATGTGCACGTGTGATATGCGCCTATCCTGAGGATGCGCGAAGTCTTCTCTTTATTCTCACGCGCAGATGTTTCATGCGCAGATGTGATATGCGCAAGCATATGTAATATGCGCCACGCGCATATGTGATATGCGTGAGCATATATGATGCGTGAGCATGCGATATGCGCCACGCGCAGATGCGCCACGCGCAGATGTGATATGCGTGAGCATATATGGTGCGCGAGCATGTGATACGCGTGAGCATATGTGATGCGTGAGCATATATGATATGCGCCGTGCGCATAGGTTTTGGCTTTGTGCCTTCATGATATCTTGATTTCAAGCCTCTTGTCTATATCTTGTGGGTTGACCCGCCCCGCTCGATGTTAAGGCGGGTACATACCTCTTCAAGCCCCCCCAGTCTAATGTGTGTCTTGTCTCGCGCGAGCGAGGTAAGATAGATATTAGACTTAATAGTTCTCTTTTAATAGGGTTTTGTCTTTTCCTTTTTTATTTCTCATCGTTGCGCGAAATTCTATCCTTGTGGTTGAAATGAATCGTCCATGTACGTGGTTGGTTGGTGCTGACATGCGTCAGAGATGGAGACGTGTCAGACTTTTAGTGTGCTCGAGGTGCTACAGTTGCCTTTCATGTCCCCTCACACAGTGTCAGGAACACGTGTCGCGCTCGCGTTGGCCTGCACCTGCGAGTGGGGGCGCGTGAACTCTGATCAGTACCTGTTTCGTTCCCTTTTATGTCCCCTCACACAGTGTCAGGAACACGTGTCGCGCTCGCGTTGGCCTGCACCTGCGAGTGGGGGCGCGTGAACTCTGATCAGTACTTGTTTCTCTCTCTCCTGGGCCTATAAAAGCAAGCCTTTTGAGTTGTTATTCTTCATCTTCATTGTTATTTCAGAGCTTTTTCTTTCCTTCCATTTTTATTCCGATTAAGAGCTTGTCTTTTGCTTCCAGATTTCCGTTCTTGAAGTAACATCTGTTTGATTCACAGTTGTATTTCTGATAACCCAGACGCCACAATCTCCCCCAGCAGACGCCGTGTAAAATCATTAGTCATGTCCACTTTGAAGAAGACCGGCAAGGGAAAACGGGCTGCTGAGGCCTCGTCGGAGGAGGTGGGGAAGGGCAAGACAGTAAAGAGGTGGGATGAGATTCCCTGTAAATTGAGACAGTCTGATTTTGACAGTCTCATCGCCTCTCAGGGTTTTCTCCCTGAGTATGGCTGTATGCTTCCGGCGGCCGGGCAAACGGCGGAAGATCCGCCCACCGGCTATATCTCCTTATATTGCCATTTTTTCACTCACTGCAACCTTCGTCTCCCGATGACAAGGTTTATGGGTGCGCTGCTTCAATTTTATGGGATTCACATATCCCAAGTCCATCCTTTTGGACTTGTGCGCATGACTCATTTTGAGTTCATGTGCAAAGCTCAGCGCGAGGAGCCGACCCCTCGGCGCTTTCAATTTTTTTATAAGCCAAAAATCAAAGATTCTTGGTTCTCATTCGTTCCTCGCAGTCAGAAGGTCAAGTGCTGCACTGTTTCCTTCAAGAGCCTTCATGACTGGTCTGAGAAATTTTTCTATATTAAGGCTGGTGTGATTCCCATCCGCATGACCATGCGCGCGATCACTTCTGCGCCCTCGGATGTGAATGTTTTTAAGAACCCAACTGGCGCATGGGTTAATAAGTTGACTGCTGAACCATCCCCCGCCAAGAATATTTGCGAGGAAGCGCTGGTGGGGGTTGGCATGAGCAGGAGGTGGGCCGACAGCGCGACTGAGCCTGTTATCCAAGTTGATGGATTATGTGAGTTATTAGCTCATTGCATTATTTCTGCGCGAACATAATTCGTTTTGTTGATATCATTTGTCTTGTTTTATGCAGTAAGCAAGGAGTACGTCCACGCCGCCTATGATGAGCATATGGAAGGTGGCTCTGTCGCGCTGGGCGCTGGGGAAGTTGGCTTCCCCGATCGCTTCGCTGATATGTTCATCCCTGTTGATTTGGGATTTTGCTTTGACAGCGATGCGCCTGGTAGGCCTTTGTACTTATGCTTATGCCTTTAGAATACCAAATTTGGTTAACATTTCTGTTGCACGTATTGTAGATGCGCTCGAGAACTATGAGCTGGAGCTCGCGGAAGAAGAGGTGGAGGAGGAAGCTGAGGTGCCACAGCTCAAGCGTAAAGCTAAAGGGAAAACTTGCGCAGGGGCCAGTAAAAAACAGAAGAAAAATGATGCCCCTGTTGCTCAGGATCCTCCTACTCAGGCGAAGGGACTTAAGAAAACCAAGGGGTTTACCTCCAAGGTTTCCTTGTCTTCTTTGCCTCAAGGTGTGGGCAGTCCTCCTGTCCACACGAGGTATGGTGCCGCCACCTCCTCTCTTCGCGCGGCGGAAAAGGGAAGCGGCGCTGCGCCTGCTGTTTCCTCTTCAACAGGTATACTTTGTTTATACTTTATGGTTTTATGAGCGTGATTCCGATAGAGTTATTAATGAATCTTTGCTCACTCAAATGTTTGTAGAGCCGGCGACCTTGGTGGATCAACCTCAGGCGCAACAAGGTACCGAGGCTGCGCCGAAGGTTGCTTTGAAGTCCCCTGTTTTGCCCTCAAAAAGGGGGAAAATGGACTTCATGGCGATGTTTAACTCGCGAACGGCGGTGCGCCAAGGTATATATTGCGCTTTTATTTTCTGACTTTTTTCTTTTTAGATCAAGTCTTGAATCATTTCTCTTTGTTGGTTTTTTCATAGGCATTATAGCTGGCACACAAGCTGCTGGCGGCACTGCTGGCGCCGGCACCAGCGCCGTTGGTTCTGCTCCTGCTCCTGCAAGCACTGAATCTCCCCTCATTGGGATTACTAAGGAGCAGGAGGCTATTTTACGCGCTGATCTCGCGGCGTCGAGACCTCCCTCACCTCCTCCTGCGCTCAGCCCTCCTCGCGAGACTGGTTTTGATTTTTCCAGGTCGCAGGAGAAAAGGCCTGTTACAGAGGAAGATGAGGAGGCCCATTTTGAAGATTCCGATGGCGGCCGCGCAAGCCCTGTAGCGCCACGAGATTTCGTGGCGCAGTCTTCTCATGGGGCTGGCGCTGACTTTTCTGCTTGCTCCCCGCAGGTATAAGTTCGTTTTGCTCCGCTGCGCGGACTTCCATATTAGTGTTTAGATGACTCGAACGTTGCTTTGTGTTTGCAGGAAGCCGATCACATCTACCGCCCGAGATGGAATATTACTGAGGATAGCTCATTTCAGTCCATGGGGGTGTGTGAAGACTTCTGGGCTCACTCCGTGCCTCCAGCTGAAAGGAGGTTTCAGGAGGAGCGCGCCCGCGTGGACTTGCTCAACGACCATCTTTTCGCTGGGTCAGCGTTCTTTGCTGCCTCCCAAGAGTTTCGCTATGATTATGTAAAGGTGCGTGATGCTCTTGCGGAGGCCAAGCAAGAGGCTAAGGTATCTGCTTGGAATCTTTCTGACGCTCGAGAGAGAGCTGAGAAACTCCAAGCAGAACTCAGCGAGAACCGAGCAAGTGCCAACGCTGCCTTCGTGAAGCGCGGGCATGAGCTGCAGGCTGCGCGGGAGAAGCTGTAGGCAGCAGAGGCGGACGCGGCCAAGTATGCGCGGCGAGTGCGCGACTTGGAGCTGGATGCAGAGGCGCGTGACCAAGCACTTGTGCAGTCTATCACTGACAAATCTTCATTAGAGAGTGAGGTTGCGCGCCTGAAGAAGGAGCTTGAGGCCGCGCGGGCAGAGAAGGATGAAGCCCTGGCGACGGCAGCGTCTAGCCAAGAAGCGCTCGATGCTGCGCGAGCGGAAAGGGAAGAGGCCTTGGCGGCAGCAGCGTCCGACAGAGAGGAGCTGAAACAGACCAAGGAAACTGTTGAGTTGTTAAACTCTTAGATTCCTGCTCTTGAGACGTCTGTTTCTTCCCTCGCGCAGGATCGCCAATGGCTAGTCTCACAGGGTATGACTCGTTGCGCTTATGCGATGAAATACTCAAACGAGTTTCAGACCCTTGTGATGGATTGCAACGCTGCCTCGCGCTTGGTGGGTCGAGCTGAAGGGTTTAAGGATGGCTGTGAATATAGCATGCTGAAGAAGAACCCATCCGACTACCCTTATCAGCTCGACGTTGTCTGCGCGGACATGGCCGAGGTGGGGGAGAAGTATTTGAATACTCTCATTCCTATCCTTGAGCAGGTATTTTAACCTTAATGAGTTTACCTTGACTTATTTTCCTAGTCTTTTTGTACTCACACTTTTCCTTATGCTTTGCAGATAGCCTTGCTTGCTGATCAGCCCGATCTCGGCGCTCTAAAGAAATTACTTGACGAGTGTGAAGGGGCTGGTGGCGGCGATGATGGCGCGGGCAATGCTGCCTCTGCTAGCGGCTCTGGCGTGGCCAAAGGACCCGCTCCTGACACTATTGTGATAGAAGACGACTCCATTCAAGACGAACAGCTTGACTATGGCAAGTTTGGAGATGACGAGGAGCGGGCTGCGCCAGATGCTGAGGGAGGTAATGATGAGGGCGATGAAGAGGCTGACGTCGACATAGAGACTTGAGAAGCCCTTCATGTTTTTTTTTATTTGCAGTTTGTATCTCATCATTTTGTAAATTTGTAACCTTCTATGTTTTGGAATGAAATTTTGTTTTTCCCTTATTCGCATCTTGCGCATTCCCCATTCATCTCTTTATATTGCATGTTTGCTTGTTGAATATAAGATATGCTTGCACGTTGAAATAAGAACAAGGTTGTAAGGAAATTATTTTACTTAATCCTTGTCATATTTTAAGTGATTTTGCAATATCCTGACTATGTTGACACGTGCCTTGGCGTTTCATTATTCCTCTTTTGCGCGACGTTATCGCGCATTTATTATAGGGAATTATGAGTTTTTTAGCCTTTACGTGTATGTGTTACTCTGATATCCATTACAATTCCATGCGCGACCTCGACCTGAGACCTTAACAACTATGTTTTGGCATGTGCTTTGCCTTAGTTGTGCTTAGGTATTTTTATGGTCTAGCTGCGCAGCATGTAGGATGGATCTTGTGAGTGATTTGAGCTAAGGCTCGTATTATTGGGCTAAGGCCCTGAGCTAAGGCTCGTATTATTGGGCTAAGGCCCTGACGTTTTAGAGTTAAAACTCGTTAACGCGTTTGAGCTTGAAGCTCGCGCATGTATGTTTTACTTCGTTTTATTTTTGTTTTGATGTCAATACAATGTTGTCATATTGCTCAAAATTAATAAAGGGAAGTGTGAAACATGTATGCAAAAGGTAATAGAACACACATTAAGAGAAGATAGCGCGTATCATTATTCATAATGGCTTAAAAAGCCTTGATTACAAACTTGACAATTTTTACATGAAACATTTTCTAAGCTGTGCTGCGTTCCATGCGCGCGGGATCTTCTTTCCATTCAAATCTTTTAAAGCGTATGCGCCTTTTCCCAATTCTTCCGAGACTTGATAAGGTCCCTCCCAATTGGGGGACATCTTTCCCGGGGGTATCGCGCGGCTAGCTTCATTGTTTCGAAGGACAAAATCATTCTTCTTGAAGTGGCATTCTTTCACGTGGTCGTGGGTTCGAGTCCCACGGATGGCGCCAATGAAGAAACGTGGATCGGCTCACTGGTAGACGATCAACTTTCCTCGGGTATGAGTATGCTATTTCACCGATGGTTCTCCGGAGTATGAGTTCTTCCACCTACAAAACGAGCAGCACCGTGAACTTACCCCTCAGAAAGGGACAGAGGGGTCCTCTTTGGGGTAACCCTCCGGTGTGAGAATAAGAGATTGTAGGAGAAGATAATAATAATCTGAGAGTGAGTAAGGAATTGGAATGTATTTTCTTGCTTACCTCCCCTTGTGGAGGTGGTGTGGTATTTATAGTGTTAGGGTTTCCAATGATTGGGCTCAGATCCCATTAGGGCCTTTTTGGCCTTCTCCTATTGCTTTGCGCCACGTGTCCTTAGGACACCTGGTGCTTTTTCATTGATTATTCTCTGACCCAGGCATTTTACCTGACCCATGTGCAATCACGTGGTAGCACATGGGTTTTGCTGAGTTGTCCACCTTTCATTGGCAGCTGTCAACATCAGCATATTCTTATTCCTTAAAGGATACCTTCTGGAAGGTTTGCTGACGAGCACAATCAAGGTTGTCCTTATCCTGATTTGGATAAGGACGAGGTTGATTATGTGCACGTGTGATATGCGCCTATCCTGAGGATGCGCGAAGTCTTCTCTTTATTCTCACGCGCAGATGTTTCATGCGCAGATGTGATATGCGCAAGCATATGTAATATGCGCCACGCGCAGATGTGATATGCGTGAGCATATATGATGCGTGAGCATGCGAGATGCGCCACGCGCAGATGTGATATGCGTGAGCATATATGGTGCGCGAGCATGTGATACGCGTGAGCATATGTGATGCGTGAGCATATATGATATGCGCCGTGCGCATAGGTTTTGGCTTTGTGCCTTCATGATATCTTGATTTCAAGCCTCTTGTCTATATCTTGTGGGTTGACCCGCCCCGCTCGATGTTAAGGCGGGTACATACCTCTTCAGGTTGCACCTTGATTCGAGTCAAGGTTTAACCTTTTGATGGCGACATCCGTTCTTGCTCCAAAGACGATTTTACCCTTGTATACCTTACCAAACCCGCCCTTTCCGATAACAAACGTGTCATCAAAATCATTGGTGGCTGCTTTGATCTCAGCAAGTGAAAACTGTCTACACTGTTTATGTTTATCCGGTGATGATGATGTGGACGAATTCTTTTGATCACTATCGTTTTCGTCGTGTTGTTTCTGTAACAAATAAATAAGAACATCTAATTTAGTGAAGAGTAATATAAGAGCAGTGGAAAGATACATATTTCTTGGAGCTATGGATTATAATGTGTTGTTGTGTCTCATGCATTTATATGACATGTAACAGAACATAAGATGAAATTTAAGTAATGAAGAAAAAAGAGTACAAGATTGAACATGTCAAAGCAAAGTTATACACAACTCCTATTAATACAATAGGCGTCTACTTCAAAAATCATAGGTGTTGAGACATTATATGCCATTTGACCTGCAAGTCAATGTGGCCATTTATTACTAACACGCTCACACATCCACAGCCATTTACTGGATATGGAACAAAACTGGAAAATACTTTAAAAAATGATTTGGTATAGTTTTATAACTTTATCATTATTTGACATATTTGTCCTTTTTGACCGGTATATTTCTTTTTGACATATTTGAGTTGTCTTGACTAGTCTGTATTTGGTTCCCACTGACGAAAAATCATGTACGCCGACATTGTTCGAACGCTCAAACTTATGAGAAGGATATTTTGGTACCACTAAGCTACAAGCCCTTTTATCTATATTGAATAAGTGACCATATATAATAATATTAAAACTCTTCCTTAAAGGAGAAAAACTGGATTTTGTCAAAAGAAAACAATGATTGAGAATGAAATAACATAAAACAATCTTATTGTGTTTGTTGGTTTGGGTAGTATGTCGTGGTTCTTGATGGTTGGGACTTGTTTATAATATATAGCCGTTCAAAAAAATATATATATATTATACCAAGTAATCTAGTGAATGGATCATTCTTATTTTTTTGTTTGGTTAATCTATGGAATATTTTTTTGTTTGGTTAATCTATGGAAATTGAATGAATCATTATTTTATGTTGTTTGGTAGACAGAAAAAGAAACCTGAATAAAATACAAACGAAAAATAAAAAAAAAACTTGTATCTTATAATAAGAAAATTTACCAAAATAAAAATATGGCGGCAGTGGTGGTGTCGAGAAAATATGGTGAAAGAGGAATTGAATGAAAAAAAACTAGTGGAAATGAATGATTTTGATGGAATAAAATTATTTTTGCAATCCACTGATTTCATTTCATTGCCTAACCAAGCAGCTCGGTAGCGTTTGATATGTAAGAATGATAGTGAGAATGGAATAAGCCATTGTAAGGGAATAAAAAGTAGGTGTTAGGTTGGGCAATGGAATTGTATCAACGATTTAATCCAATCTCATCAAAACCATTCATTCTCACTTTTTTTCATCTTTCATCTTACTCTCTACAACACCACCTAACAACAACCACCACCATTTGTGCACCATCAATGTAACACCCTAGGCAAATCCCACACCGGTCTTGGACAAGAGAGATCCTTGGTTCATAAGTAAATGCTCTGCCTCTTAAATCACCAACGCGTTTTGGGCTTAATGATTGTGGACGAGAGGAGAGCTCCACAGTTAAGCGCACTTGATCGCTACCACCATGCCGCATCCACTACCATCACCACCACCACCTGACCACCAGCGTCATCACCACTGACAACACCTTACCTCTACCACCACCACCTTTTGAGCACAACCACCACCATTGTTGCCGCCTCTTGACCACCCCCATCGTAGCTTGATAACCACCACCACTGCTACCTGACAACCACCACCATACCATTGCCACCACTAGTGCTACCACCGCCACCCCCACCACGACGACCATCAACACTGTCGTCATTGCAATTTATTTTTCAGTTTTGGTATTTTTTTTAGATATGAGTATTTTTATTATTTTTTTATTTCATTCCTCTTTCGTTCAATTACTTTTAATCAAACATATATTTGTATAAAGGGGTAATGGAATGGAAGAAGGAATGGAATGGAGCATTACCATTCCTTTGTCTTGTTTGGTTAACCTATAGGAATGAAATGAATTATTATTTTATATTGTTTGATATCCAAAAAAATTGTATGAATGAAATATAAATAATAAAAACACTCATATCTCAAAATAAGGAAAAAACGACATTGCGCGATAGATCGACAGTGGTGGTGGTGGTAACTTCGGTTACGAAATGGGTAGTGGTGATGGCGGTGGTGGTGGCGGTCAGGCGGTAGGGGCGATGGTTGTGGTGGTGGCAGTGGTAGCATTGGTAGTGATGGCGATGGTAGGGTGGCAACAATAGTGGTGGCTATCACGTGGTGGTGATCAGGCAGCGACAGTGGTGGCGGCGGTGATGGCCAAGTGGAGGCGATGACAATGGTGGTAAGGTGGTGGTAGTGGCGGTGGTGGCGATGGTAGTGGTGGTGGTTGTTGTTGTTAAGTGGTGGTGTTGTTGAGAAAATAGGGTGAATGATGAATGGAATGAAAAAAAAGGAGGGGGGTGTGGGAAGGAATGGTTTTGATGGAATGAGATTTCATGTGTAATGGATGATTCCATTTCATTTAGCAACCAAATATCATTTTTTTCCATTTCCACGCCCATTCCTCCAATTAATATCATATCAAACGCTACCTGAGTTGAATACCGTCCATTCCATTCCCATCTTGTTATTTCTTACCAAACGCCACCCCGGTTTCAATAACTGAAAACAAATAAACAAACATTTTAACTCCCTCCCTCGATCTTTACGTATAATGTGTTGAGGTCACCGTCACTAGCGAAGTAGACACGGCCGATTTGATTTGATTTGATTTGATTTGATGTGGAGGAAGCCCGATAATCGATCTTATCTTTGGTGTTAACAAAATAGCACTAATAACCATATACATATACTTAACCCAAAAAGAAGAAAAAAGATCAATTTTCGGGCTTCAACAACTAACATAACATCAAATCGTACGTCCGACCGTCGCAAACCTCTCCAGACTGGACCTTCATTTCCCCTCAGGTACACTTAGACTTGCAATTTTGTTCTTGTATCAAACCAAATACCTAAATTGATAGGAAACAATTTTTTGCATTATTATTATTATTATGTCAATTAGATATATAGACAAGGGTACATGCACCAATCGGCCGGTGTCCCAACGGTTGAGTGTTATGTGCCTTATGTCCAAGGCTTGATGCAAAACTACCATCGAGCTGGGGGTCTCACCGGAAGCAACCTCTCTGTTCCTACGGGGTAGAGGTAAGGCTGTCTACATCTTACCCTCCTCAGACCCTACCATAGCTTTGCTATTGGTGGGATATACTGAGTACGATGATGATGATGAGATATATAGATGATCATGAATTCATGATGCAGTTCATCAGTGTTGTAAACCCACAGCATATTCAATTCAGAGTATCTGTGTAGATTTTTTTTTTCAAAATAAGACACTGTTCACACTTGCCATTTGAAATGGCGGATGTATGTCCGACACACTTGCCATTTCAAATGGCATATGCCTTTCAAAAGTTTAAAAAATTATAGGGGTAGGCTACTACGTGTTAGGAGATATGCCGGTCAAATTGACGGAAGAGTGTCAAGTGACTTTTGCCTGAGCACCTGATAAACCTCCAACTCAGCCGACAGAAACCAGCACCTTTTGGAACAGTTTTGACATCCGCCATTTGAAATGCGACAGATGCCCTAGAAACCTTCACTCCATTTCTCTCTCCTATAAACCATCACACCCTAACCATTTCTCCTATTTTTTTTTTTAATTTTTAAAAATTCTATCTGTGTATGATTATCCATGTTATCTCAACAGCGTTATTAACAATACCATGTTGATTACTTTATGTGTTGTGGAGAGTTAGGGGGTGTTTGGGATTGTTTATTTCACCAACTCATAACTTATTAACTTTATAACTTTGGACAAGAAATAAGTAATCCCAAACAGCCCATTAGTTCTTTCCGGGGGTGGTGTTATAATTATTTATCAGTCAACCAAGAATAGAATAGAATTCAAGGCTTCAAGGTGATTTTGTCATAGGTCAAGGGTCAACTGTAAATTTCGTAAACTATATCTTGTCCAACATCACCACATCATAATCACTGGTTGTCCATTTATGGGAATCGGGTGATATAATTATTCATTAGTCAGTCAACACTGCTTCTACACTGAAACTTCCTTTCCATCTCTTATTTCTTTATTAACCTTATTTTATCTGATTGAGTCTCAACATAATCTTAAGATGAAACAAATATCAAGACAACTTCGCCGAGGTAATCTTCATGTATAAATCTACTGATCTTTTCTTGTATTGTAAATTGTAATCCATAACTCAAAGAAGCATGCACCTTTCCACCACCCTTATACTACTCCTTACTAGGGGTGTCAAATGTGACCCATGGGTTGAATGGGTTGTATTAAAATGTATATAATGGTCAGAATGGGTCAAACTAGAAAAAGAAAAGGATTGAAACGGGTCAAAACGGGTTGACATTTCTTTAGGGTTTTTTTTTATGGAACGAGAAAAACGGATAAAAATCTTTAGTTTTTTTAGTTTTTTAGTTTTTGCTTTATATTTTGAGTTATGATTTCTTAATTTTTTTTTTTGAATTTTTTACTGAGGGGTTTTTGAAATGGGTCAAAATGGGTTGAGATTTCAAATTTCCCTCATTAAAAAATTCAAATAAAATAATTAAAAAATCATAACTCGATATATAAATCAAAAACTAAAAAAAATAAAAAAAACTAAAAAGTTTCCTCCGTTTCTCTCATTCCATAAAAAAAAACTCAAAAAATGTCAACCCGTTTCAATCCTTTTCTTTTTTTAGTTTGACCCATTCTGACCCATTATATACATTTTAATACAAACCATTCAACCCATGGGTCACATTTGCCACCCCTACTCCTTACTGTGTTGGATATTCTTGTTTATTATTTACAAGGGCTAGACAATGGTGAGCAGAATAATTCATCCTCTTTGGATAAGCGATCCATGCACGAAGAAGGCCGTGGAAAGAGGAAGGATTCATCGTCATCTTTGGATAATAAACGATCCATGTGTGAAGAAGACCATGGTGAGAGGAAGGATATATCCTTGTCATCGTCTCTGTATACACAGTGTCGAGTATTTTCACTTGATGAAATCAAATGGGCAACAAATGATTTTGATGAGGCTTTTGTCATTGGAAAGGGCGGCTTTGGGAAGGTATATAAAGGTAAAGTTGACTTAGGGGCAGGAATGGATGACGTTGCTATTAAGAGGTCAAATATTGATTCCAATCAAGGTGAAACCGAGTTCTGGGCAGAAATTAAGATGCTTTCCAAGTTTCGACATAGCCATATTGTGTCTTTACTTGGATATTGTGAAAAAGAAATGATTCTTGTTTATGAATACATGCCCAATGGAAGTCTTCAGGATCATTTGCACAAAAAAAGATCTGATGGAAGTAAGTCTCCACCACTGACATGGATTCAACGGCTCAATATCTGCATAGGTGCTGCTCGTGGTTTGGACTACCTCCATACGGGTACAGGTGTTCAACATAGAGCCATACATCGTGATGTTAAGAGCTCTAACATCTTGTTGGATGGGAACTTGGCAGGTAAGATAGCAGACTTTGGGTTGTCTAGAATTACTCCAGCACCGCAGTCAGGTGCTACCACTAATGCTCATACGCGCCACATCATTGGTACGTTTGGGTACATGGATGCTGAGTATTTCTCGACTGGCAGACTAACAAGAAAGTCTGACGTGTATGCATTTGGTGTGGTTTTGCTGGAAGTGCTATGTGGTAGGCCTGCTCTGGATTTTACATTGGATGAGCAACAGCACAACCTAGCAGGATGGGCTAAACACTGCATCAAAAGAGGAAATATAAGTCGAATTTTTGATCCCTGTTTGCAGGAACAAGTGTCAGCTAAATGTCTGCAGAAATTTGCAAAAATTGCATATGATTGCCTCCATACTTGTTCAAAGGATCGACCGACAATGACGATGGTTCTGGCTAAGCTCGAGTTAGTGCTGACATGGACATTGCAGAGGGCTAATAATCAGAAACACATTGCATGGACACTGTTCTTCACCCGAACTCCAAGTAAGTTTGATTATATTTTTTTTCTTGTGTTTTATTTCGCTTGTATTAATTTTGTTTCCATATGTTTTAAGCAGGACGTGTGATATCTGATAGAAAGAATGCTGGTTGTAGTAGCAGTGGCAGTGCAACTGCTTCTCAGCAGGTGGCGCTGCCTAGTGGGGACACACTGACGCTGATCTTGAAGGAGTTCACGTATTCTGACTTACAAACGGCCACGTGTAACTTCAAGCTTGATTGTCTCATTGGAGAGGGTGGTTTTGGGATGGTTTTCAAAGGGTGGGTGGACAGGGAAACATACACCCCACGGAAGGCTGGCAATGGGCTTCCTGTTGCTATCAAGAAATTAAATCCTGAAAGTGTGCAAGGGCTTGAAGAGTGGCAGGTTTACTTGCTTTTTCGTTTGTTGCTTTCTTTTATGTTATTTGTCTTGCATTGACATATGATGCATGTTGCAAAAGGCATGCGCAAATTAAAATTTTTTATTGAGAAATGATTTTCTCAATAAACGAAAGCATTTCTTTTTATATGATGATTTATCGATTACAACCGTAAACATCAAAAGTTTAAAGGCAACTTATCTTATGACCTTTAAAATTTCTTGACCTTTGTAAAAATCATGTCTTGACTTTTGTTTGTGTCTTGTGACAGGCAGAAGTGAATATCTTGGGAAAGTGTAGCCACCCAAATATAGTTAAACTCTTAGGATATTGCCAAGAAAATGAGGAGTTGCTTCTTGTTTATGAATACATGCAAACGCAAAGCTTAGAAAAGCATCTATTTGGAAGTAAGTATTTACATACACAGCAGCAAATACGAGAAATCTCTTATATGTTAAGTTTATAAACAATGCATATTTATTTTCTAAGTCTATTATGCAGAACATGTAGAAGCACTACCGTGGTCTACAAGGATTAAAATAGCAATTGGAGCGGCTAAAGGCCTTGCTTTCTTGCACACTATGGAAAATAACATCATTCTCAGGGATGTGAAATCCTCAAATATTTTGTTAGATGAGGTGAGTAAAAAAGTATATAAATTTACTTTAAACATGTAGATATGATTATGAATGCGCCCTTAGTGATTTTGATATTTTAGTTTAGGTTCAATCATCTAGCTATCAATTTGAGATATTATGTTTGCAGGATTTTAATGCAAAGATTTCGGATGTTGGACTAGCGAAGTTAGGTTCAGACAATGGAGAATCTCATGTTACAACGCGCGTAATGGGCACCCACGGTTATGCAGCTCCTGAATATGTAACCACTGGTTAGTTCTATTGTCTCCCTTTTGTTGACGCTAATTTAATTAGTATTCCTTATGTTTCATTAATGCTTCACTTAGATCATTTAACTTCATATTATCTCACTGATGTGAAGTTTTGAAGAACCAGCTAATGTAAATGAAACAGTTATGTAACTTGGTACATTTAGTTACTTTTTCCTTGCTCAAAAATGTTTATGGGAAACTCATTACTTCTGAAAGGAAAATACTAAATGGTAATCAAGCTCTCGGATTTTGTACTATCGAGTGTTCAGTTTAGGTCACTCAATTTACACAGTTGCTGAGAATTTTGTAACAACAGAATGACATGAAATTTGAGTGACCTGCATGGCATAGTATTGAATTGGACAATGTTTCAGAAATGTTTACTATGATGTACAAAGCTTCAATTTATGCAATGGAAACGGATACTTTTCTTCTTCTTCTTCAGTTTTGATATTTATATGGCTTATAAAACGGTGTTGCTTTTCAATGCAGGCCACTTGTATGCCAAGAGCGATGTTTATGGTTTTGGAGTGCTAATGCTCGAGATTATAACAGGGTTACGAGTTCTTGACACTAATCGACCTGCCACAAAGAAGATGCTAACGGATTGGGTTAAACCTTTCTTATGGGATAAAAAGAGAATACACAAAGTTATGGACCCACGATTGCGAAAAAAATACCCTGTAAAAGCCGCTCATAAAACCGCTAAGTTCATCCTAACTTGTCTTGTACCAGAGCCCTCGAAGCGTCCTTCAATGGAGGAAGTTGTGTCGCGCTTGAAAGGTATTGATGCTATCAAAATGTAACTGAGCAAGTCAATGGCTAACACCCTCGAAGATCTGATGATCTATCTATTGATGAACTTACATAAGAAACAAATGTCATGTAAAGCTAGTCATTGAGAAATAACAATTCACATAGTATGTGTCTGTGAAGTGCATCATTTCAATATGTATTTTTATATAGTTTTTGTTTTAAGAACTATCTTGTACTTACATGTTCACACTAACACAACCTTGGCCATTGCTGGTCGATCCTCTGAGTAACGAAGTGTTAGTCTGTTAGATGATATGACCTCGACGGTGAAGGTTTGTGGAGGTGATATGAAAGCAAATACCTAAATTGCTTTCGATTCTCAAAATTGTTTGACTTGGATTTAATTCGGTGCCTGCAATTATAATCAAAAGGAACCGAGTTAAGTCAACTCCTGAACCATCCATTTTCTGGCGGAATTTTGTCAATTAGATGATCAGGATGCAGTCCATTGTTGTAGAATACGCAAATCATGGATCATATTCAATTCATAATGTATCGTTGTCTACGCGTGGTTACCTTTCTTATCACAAGAAGCTAGGATGGTTGATGCAGTAGTTAATTAGTTAGTTTTGTTTGCCCTTTTGTGTGGGTTGGGGGGGGCAGTGTCAAGCACATTATAATATGGTAAACTCCGTCACCGTTTTATAATAACTGGATGTTCATTGGTGGGAGTGGTTTAACTTCAGTAGTCAGTCAACTCTTGTACATTGAAATGTTCATCTTCTTATAAACATTATTTCAGTCTCAATCATATGATGAAACAACTATAAAGATTTCAGGGAATCCCAGTCAGAGAATAATACTTTATTTGGCTGGTCAAAGTTAACTTCAACATTTAAGACACTTGCGGCACCTAAATCATCTCCATCTGTAAGCCTATGATCGTTTCTACTTTCTTGTACCGCAATCCACAACTTGAAAAACCATGTATTTTTCGACTATTCTTATATTGCTCCTTACTGTATTGGATATTCTTGTTTATTATCCACAGTACAGACGGAAGGCACTGGCGAGCAGAAAGATTCAGCCTCTTCATCATCTTTGGATAAACGATCCATACATGAAGAAGACCATAGTGAGAGGAAGGATTCATCCTTGTCATCATCATCGTCACGGTATAAACAGTGTCGAGTTTTTTCACTTGATGAAATTAAACTGGCGACAAATGATTTTGATGATGCTTTTGTCATTGGAAAGGGCGGGTTTGGGAAGGTATACAAAGGTGAAGTTGACATGGGGACAAGAATCGATGTTGCAATCAAGAGGTCAAATCTTGATTCCGATCAAGGGGAAACCTAGTTCTGGGCAGAGATTGAGATCCTTTCCAAGTTTCGACATAGCCATATTTGTCTCTTTGCTTGGATACAGTGAAAAAGAAATGATACTTGTTTACGAATACATGCCTAATGGAAGTCTCGGGGATCATTTGCACAAAAAACGAGGCGATGCGAGTAATTTTTCACCACTGACATGGGTTCAAAGGCTTAATATCTGCATAGGTGCTGCTCGTGGTTTGGACTACCTCCATACGGGTACAGGTGTCCAATATAGAGTCACACACCGTGACGTCAAGAGTTCAAATATCTTGCTAGATGAGAACTTGGCAGGTAAGATTGCAGACTTTGGGTTGTCTAGAATTACGCCAGCATCTCTGTCAGGTTCTACCACTAATGTTTATACGCATCAGATCATAAGTACATTCAGGTACATGGATGCTGAGTATTTCTCGACTCACAGACTAACAAGAAAATCTGATGTTTATGCATTTGGTGTGGTTTTGTTGGAAGTGTTATGTGGTAGGCCTGCTCTAGATTTTACATTGGATGAGCAACAACACAGCCTAACTGCATGGGCCAAACAGTGCATCAAAAGAGGTAATATAAGTCGAATTATTGATCATTGTATGAGGGGCCAAGTCTCAGCCAAATATCTGAAGACATTTGGTCAAATTGCATGTGAATGCCTTCGTAATTGTTCGAAGGATCGACCCACAATGACTATGGTTCTGGCCAGGCTCGAGGAGGTGCTTACATGGACCATGCAGAGTGTGCAGAGGGTTAATAGTTGGAAACGCATTACATGGTCACTGTTCTTAACCAAAACTCCAAGTAAGTTTGAATATTTTTTGTTCTCTTTTTTATGTCGCTAGTATTTAATTCTGTTTTCGTTATGTTTTAAGCAGGGCGTGCAATATCTGATAGAAAGATAGACGCTTGTGATAATGTTGGTGTTGCAAGTACTTCTCAGCAGACGTTGCCGCATAGAGTGGACACAACAACACTGCCCTTGAAGGAGTTCACATATTCTGAGCTACAGACCGCAACACGTAACTTTAAGCAGGATAATGCCATTGCAGAGGGCGCTTTTGGGACGGTTTATAAAGGGTGGTTGGACAAGGTAACATACTCCCCACAGAAGGATGGTAATGGGCTTTCTGTTGCAATCAAGAAGTTAAATCCTGAAAGTATGCAAGGACTTGAAGAGTGGCAGGTTTGCTTTTTCCGCTGTCTGTTGATTTCTTCACTTTGGCCATTTTGTTATTTTAGATCTCTTGTATTGACTTATTTTTGGAAAATCAAATTGTAAATAATATGTGTTTTTGCGACAGGCGGAAGTGAATTTCTTGGGAAAGTTAAGCCACCCAAATCTTGTTAAGCTCTTGGGATATTGCCAGGAAAATAAGAAGTTGCTTCTTGTTTATGAATATATGCAAAAGGAAAGCTTAGATAAGCATCTATTCCAAAGTAAGTCTTTAAATCCATACCGGCAAATACGAAAAAAATGTTGTATATATTAAATTTATAAACATGCAGAATTTGGAGAAGCTCTTCCATGGTATACAAGGATTAAAATAGCCATTGGAGCAGCTCAAGGCCTTGCTTTCTTGCACAATACAGAAAATAATGTCATTTACAGGGATGCGAAAACCTCAAATATCTTGTTAGACAAGGTAGTTAAAAAAACTACATAACTTTTATTTAAACATGCATATATGACTATGAATGCACCTCTAATGATTTTGATGTTTTAGGTCCAGTCACTTAGTTATCATTTTCATATATTGTATTTTCAGGATTATAATGCAAAGCTCTCGGATTTTGGGCTAGCAAAGTTGGCTCCCGCCAATGGGGACTCTTATTTCTCAATGTGTATTATGGGCACCTACGGTTATGCGGCTCCTGAGTATGTGGTTACTGGTTAGTACCCTTTTCTTCTTCTGAAAGCATATATTTTGACATTATTATAATTTATGATAATCTTCTTATTAGTCTTAGTTTACAATTGAATTATTGGATTTAGATGAAGGGTAAAAGTCATAGAATAGTAACAAAGTTTCATAATATTATAATATTTTTAAGAACTAATTTCTTACATGGTGTTGCTTCGCATTACAGGCCGCTTATATTTGAAGAGTGATGTTTATGGTTTTGGAGTGGTAATGCTCGAGATTATAACAGGGTTGCGAGTTATTGACACTAATCGACATGCCATGAAGCGAAACCTGGTGTATTGGGCTAGACCTTTCTTAAGAAATAAAAAGAGAATACACAGAGTTACGGACCCACGATTGGAACACAATTACCCTTTAAAAGTTGCTTATAAAGCCGTTGAGCTCATCCTAACTTGTCTTGAACCATTCCCCGAGGACCGACCTTCTATGGAGGAAATTCTGTCGGGTTTGCAAGATATTCATGCTATCAAATTGAAACCAAGAAAGTCAAAAGCTAACACCGTTGATGAAGAAACACTAATCGACCCTGGGCAGATTACAGATAATCTGGGGGTTAAATAGATGTTTCCCACGAGGGGTTAGACCCAGCAAAGATGGTTCTTCTGATAACCTGCAAAACAGACACCGTGAGCTCGTCACTGAGAAGGGGGGGTACCTCCTTGTGACCACCCTCCGGCGTGAGAATCAGACTAGATTGCTCTTGAATATAAGTGTATATTAAGAGATTGCTAGAGCAGATATCAGGTATAAGATGTAAGATACAAGATAAGATGAGATGATCATACCATTTGGGGTATTTATAGCCGAAGGTAGGTTTCCAAGAAGGTATAGCCGGCTGAATAGTATTCCTGTTCTACCAATTGTGGCCTATGCACGTGCCATGCTGGTAGTTGGTGGGTAGGCAGCGGCTGACAGTGACCAGGCCTGCTGTGTACTATTCCTTTTCCACCAACTGCCGGCTATGCACGTGGTATGACAGGAGTTGGTGAGTAGGCAGCGGCTAATAGTGACATACAGTACAAGAGCATGCTGCTCGCCATACTGTTGTCAATGAGCTGTCGTATCTCTGGTCAGATCTTTTGCCCATACCTCGTCAGGTACAGTACAAAAGATCCTCCAGTATCGTACGGACTGGCTTATTTGGGCGGGAGTATTCCCCCTCCCGCCTTTATGCGGGATTGTTCCCGGCTTTGCTCATTCCTTCAGGTGACTACTGAATTATTGAGAGCTAAGTGCCTTGTGCGTGTAGCCTTGCTGCGCGGGTGGCCTTCCCTGATGGCTTGTATCCGCAGCTGCGGGAACAGGCGGAGTACTTCACCATTGGGAGGCATTTCCTGCGGGAACAGCTTGCGTACTGCGCGTAAGGACGTCACGTCTCTGAGCATGGTGGGTCCTGCGGATCCAGTTGGTTTCTGCGCAGACGTCTCTTTTCAAGGTGAGTCCTGCGGGTCCAACTGGGCTCTGCTGGGACCTACCTCTTCAAGTCCCCCCTGTCCAATGTTCTTCTCATGAATGTTTAATAAAGTGAGGTGAACTTTTGGACTTAAGCAAAGGGTTTTGAAAAGGGTTTAGTTTTAAGGTTTTCCATGGGGATTCTTCCCGCGGAAGTCCTAATGTCACTTGCAGAAATTCCCGACTTTCCTGCTTGATCTTTGGGTATGATGCGGGTAGGTCTGTAACCTCCTCGCAAGTCAGGAGCGTTGAGTCCCACTTGTGTGGATTCTCCATGAGGTTTTGGTAGTTTTGAACATAGTGATCAATTATGTTAAAACCACCAATTCCATCTTGGAGCTTCAAACAATATAGTTCTCGACGTTCCCGCTATGCGGGGATGTTATTCCCGTTTCCGCAAGCATTGCCCAGAAGATCCTTCTTGGTTTCAATTCCCTGCGGAGCGCTAGGTATGTGAAGGGTTTTGCCTTGACACTGTACCCGCACTCGTCTTACGGTTACTTTACTTCCAAGGTATTCCTGGCGTCAATTCCCTGCGGGTGCTAAGTATGTGAAGGGTTTTGCCTTGACACTGTACCCGCACCCGTCTTATAGTTACTTGGTCGCCGAGGTATTCTTGGCTTCAATTCCCTGCAGGTGCTAAGTATGTGAAGGGTTTTGCCTTGACACTGTACTCGCACCTGTCTTACAGTTACTTGGTTGCCAAGGTAAGGGGTATTTTCCCGCTTACTTTTGAATCTTTTTGAATTTTTAAAATTCGAAGAGTTGGTGAAAGGATAAGAACAGTCCAAACTGTTGAAACGTCGTCCGACGGTTTCTTCTGACTGTGTCAGGACGTGCAGGAAGTTATGGTGACGTGACAGTACATGGTCATTCCAGACGCTTTTTCAGGCGCGTGGGCGCGATTTTTCGGGCGCGTGGCCGCGAAATTAATGGCACGCGTCCTTTCAACAGCTGTTCCAGCTTGCTTTTTGCCACGTGTCATAGTTTCATTGCACCTGCGATTTCTCTCTCTTCCGCATTAAATTCATCGCATTGATTGCGATTAGTATATAAAGGGGGAGAGGGTCCTTTGTAATCCACACTTTCACTTTTCTCTTCATCTTCAAAACGATTTCCGGCGAATACTCACCTTTTCAGTCGAGCATTCTCTTGAAATCGTTCTCTTCTTTCATACCTGCAAGATGTCTTCTGCTCACGATCTTGAGGCTACAGCCCAGGAGGCTGGGGTGTACGCCGAGAACCCGTCATCCACGTCCGACAAGGATGACAAGAGTACTGCTGGCGAGTGCCAGTGTGCTCTGCCTGTCGATCTATATCAGTACATCGTCAGGAAGTTCATGCTCGAGTCTTTCGAGCCTGAGTTTTCTGAACCTCATCAGACGGTGTATGATGCCCCCAGAGGCAAGATCGAGGTATATGCCGCATTCTTTGTCCATGGGAATCTTAGGTTCCCCTTGACGAAGTTTGTGTACCGTGTTCTGGAGAGGCACGGTGTACACCTGACCGAGGTACACCCGATGGCGATCGCAAAGATTCGCCACTTCGAGTGGGTGTGCCGGATTCTGGGCGTTGAGCCCTTCGTCGACCGCCTGATGACCTTCTACTCTTGGAGGTGCATCCAGGGGTGGTATACTCTGATAACCCGGATCAAGGGTTTGAAGATTTGCGCAACCGAGCGCAGTCTTCGTTCATGGAAGCGGGAGTTCTTTTATATCTCCGCTCGCGCCATCCCCCTTGCCATGAAGTTTAAGAATGGGCAAGCACTCCCAGCCTTCACGCCTCCAACTACCAGGAGGCGGAATGGTTCTCAAAGATTTCCCGAGTCCAATCTCCGGTTTACCGCTTTGCGGAGTCCGGGATGGTGATGCTCGGGATGAGCCGGGTGTGGAAGGATGCGGAGGCGCAAAAGATCCCGATCGTCCTTGAATACGGTTTGAACTCTGTCCCTTACGGTATGCTCTGTCTTCTTTGTTTATATAGGTTTGTCTTCTAACTGTTTTTCTTTTATTTCAGAGGGGAACGACTTGCAGTCGCTCCTGCATCCGCGGGAGGCTGATAGTCCCGCTCGGATGGGTACTCGTGCTCTAGATGAGAACGAGTTGCCCATCCTTGAACAGACGGCGGATCGGTTCGTGGAGGTCTACCCGCCAGGCCACGAGATCCTGAGCGCCAGGGGGGCAGGTAAGGCGTTATTCAACCCTCGACCCCTCAATGCTGAAACCTCTGCTGGAATTCCTCTAATCTTGTGTTCTGATGAGGAATCCGCAGATGGTCCTCCGTTGGTGCGGAAGAAGAAGGCTGCCGGCGGGAAGGGGAAGGCGAAGGTGGGCTCCACTGTCGATCCGGTGCCTCGGTCTGATTCAGACTGAGAGCGAGGAGGTGGCGGGGAACCCTGGTGGTGATAAGACCACTGCTCCGGAAGCTGCGACGACTGTCACCTCCGGAGAGCCCAGGATGACGACGGTGAGCGGCGTAAAGAGGCCGGCTCCATCGGGTTCGTCCCCGCCTGTCCGCACTTTTAGGCTCAAGAAAACCCGTAAGTACAAACTTCCTTTATTTTTGACTTCATAGCTTTCCATCATTAATACTTATCTTCCTTGTGCAGGCGTGGATGCTACCGCATTCCAGGGTGGAGCGGGGAGGAGTACCTCCGGACCCATGACGGTAGGCTTGGTCAGCCTACCTGAGGCGACGACCCAGGCGGCTGCGCCTGCTTCAGTTGGTTCAGTTGCTCAGCCAGTTGAGCCAACTGTTCCAACTGTGATGACATCACCGCCGGCTGTCAGTGCCATATTTACTGAATCTTTCACTGAGCCGGCGGTTACTTTTTCTGCGGACTCCGCAGCGGCGACCACGGTTGTGAGTTCACCTACGGTGAGTTCACCTCCGTTGGTTTCTACTACCGCGGCGGCCTTCACCATGCCTCCTCCGTCATCGGTAACGACGGCCGATCCTTCAGGTATGCTTGGGGCTTCTTGCCAACCTCTGCCTCCTTCCCATCTGCTTGACCTCTTGGACGGATTTCCCTTGGGTTCAGGTGATGGGTTTGGCGGCTATCGGCCTGTTGTCGACCCTACAGGTGCGTAGGGTTCTTTTGGCCTTTTTTTTTATATCATCTTTTCCTAACTGCTTTTTGTTTTTTGCAGTGTCGGATTCCAATGAAGTGTATGTTCCACGCTGGAACATCCGCCGAGGAACAACCCTTCGCACGCCTGTGGAGTGCGTGGAGTGGGCTCGTCACGCAGCTCCCAGTGGTGCGTTGGGGGAAGCAATGGCTAGCTACCAGGAGGGTAGGCTAACCAATGAGCTGCGGATTCTCCTGGCCCGGATGCAGCCGCGCGTCGAGCTGCTTTGTCGTGAAAACGACAAGTTAAAAGCAGCTCGCATCCAAGAAGTAGCTCAGGCGCGGGCTGTCCGGGAGGAGAACAAGAGGCTTACCACAGTGGCTGCGGAAAAGGAGAAGGCCTTCAAGGCCCACGAGGTTGAAGTTCAGGCCCGTCTCGAGGCCCGTTCCAAGGCTGCCCAAGCTGTTAACGAACAGCTTCGGCTGGCTAAGGAAACTGCACGGAACGCAACTGAGAGGGCCACCAAGGCTGAAGCTGTTGCTGAGCCTCTACGCCTCGAGAATGAGGAACTTAAAGCCAAACTAGAGGCGCTCCAACAGGCTCATGATGCCTTGGCGATGGAAGACGCCAAGAAGCTCCAAGAGATCTTGGACCAGAGGGGGGTGCTTGACCATACTGAGCGGAAGCTAAAGGGCGTTGAAGAGGCTGCGGCTAAAGAAGTGTTGCTTGCCAACCTCAACAAAAGTGAAGCCGAACGCGCCCGTAACCAAGCTCAAGCTGCCCTCCAGGAGGCTCTGGTTGCCAAGGAATGGCTTCTTCGAGAAGCGTTGTCTCAGGTAAGCTTAGCTTCATAATGTCTTCACGCTTTTCTTTGTAAATAGAAAAGGTTTTGATACTTGTATATTTTTTTTGTAGGTTGTGCATCGAGTCTTCACGGACACATCATACGACGATGCCATGAGCGCAGCCTTCAACGCTTCTCATGAGGATGGGGAAAAGGCCGGCTTCCTGCTTGGTCTAGGGTTCGTTGAGAAAGGCATCCCGCCTTCCAACTTCCCTTTGTATGATGTGGATACTGAAGCTGTTTATGACCAAGCAGTGAATCAGTATGCCGCCTTCCCGCATCCGGTGGTGGAGAAGGTGAACGAAGTTGCTGCTGCTGATGATGGGCTAGCTATCCTTAAAGCTTTCCTTGAACCGCCACGCTCTACTGATGGTGCTGGTCCAAGTGGAAGTGGTCCTGAAGCTTGATCCTGAAGATCCCTTCCCACTGTTAGGATAGGTTTAGCTTGTATAGATTTATATTCTTGTAGGCGGGTAGTTACCCGGCCATTCTTGTAATGAATATTATGAAATATAAATCTTTGTGCGGGTAAGACCGCTACTTTCACTGGATGACTTGCTTTATAAACGTTATATGACTTGCTCATGCATACTTTAGTTTAAATTAGCAATTTTCCAAGTGTTTAGAATAAGTTAACCTTTGAACGTGGTAGATAATAGGTTGAAGTTTTGCTTCCTCCTTCGTGATTGTGCGGGTAGGACCGTCACTTGCACTTAGTAGGATGGCTAAACTTTACCTATATCTGACCTGCGTGGAGGTTTTCCTCATCTTTTTAGAAATTTTCTAAGTGTTTAGAATAAGTTAACCTTTGAACGTGGTAGATAATAGGTTGGAGTTTTGCTTCCTCTTTCGTGATTGTGCGGGTAGGACCGTCACTTGCACTTAGTAGGATGGCTAAACTTTACCTACATCTAACCTGCGTGGAGGTTTTCCTCATCCTTCTGTTAGAAATTTTCTAAAGTATTTTGAATAAGTTAACCGTTCGACGCGCGGTTGTCAATAGGTTCAGTTTCCTCTCATGATTTGTGCGGTTAGGACCGGCACTTTCATTTAGTTGGATGACCAAAGTTTACCTATGACTGACCTGCGTGAAGGTTTGCCGTTTTTTGGGTTTATGCGGGTTTTGCCGCCTTCCCCACGCAACGACTTTCCACGTAATTATGCGGTGAAAACCGGCATATCAGTGTTGAGTAAATTAACCGTTCGACGCGCGTTTGTTAATAGGTTAGTGTTCAGTTTCCTCTATCATGATTCGTGCGGTTAGGACCGGCACTTTCATTTAGTGGGATGACTGAACTTTACCTTTAACTGACCTGCGTGAAGGTTTGCCGTTTTTTGGGTTTATGCGGGTTTTGCCGCCTTCCCCACGCAACGACTTTCCACGTAATTATGCGGTGAAAACCGGCATCAGTGTTGAATAAATTAACCGCTCGACACGCGGTTGTTAATAGGTTAGTGTTCAGTTTCCTCTATCATGATTCGTGCGGATAGACCGGCACTTTCATTTAGTGGGATGACTGAACTTTACCTTTAACTGACCTGCGTGAAGGTTTGCCGTTTTTTGGGTTTATGCGGGTTTTGCCGCCTTCCCCACGCAACGACTTTCACACTTATGTATGCAGTGAAGACCGGCATATCCGTGTGGAAAGTTCATAAGTATAAATGTAAAATCATCAGCGTCGATGTTCTAAGGAGAATCATTTCCATTAGAAGTGGCTCTGGGCCTTTTCTTTACAAATTTGGAATTGATCTACATGCAAACTGTGTAATTGAGCTCCCTTCCATGTTGTTGGGATGGGAGTGCCATCGAGCCGATATGCACCTGGTTCGGGATCTCGTTGTTTACGCAGTATGTAGTCTCCAACATTGAAGCTGCAATTTTATTCGTGTTTTCCCCAACTCGGGTTCTACACGCATCAGCCTGCTCAGCGTTCATTGCGCCACGAGGTGCGCGAGCGTCCCATCTCTGACAAATGCTTCGACCATGTCCTTTACGTCTGTGCATTCTTCAGTGTTGTGGCCTTTTGTCCTGTGAAAGTCACAATATTTGCTCCGATCAGCATTGTGACGATGTCGGATTATTGGAGCCTTTGGCCATGAGAGCTCCTCAGTGGCGAATATCTCGGTGACGCTTTTGGTGAGTGGCGTCCATCTGGAGTTCTGGTTCGACTGTACGTTATCCCTTCCACCTAACCGATGTTGCAAGCCGGATGAGGTGTCAAAGTTTACCCTTGACTGCCAAATGCCTAGCTTCCGCTTTTTGTTTAGTCGGGCGGTAAGGACGTTGTCTTCTCTTGTTTTCTGGGTGTAGAGGTTTGTGCTCTGGGGGAGATCTCTACCCAGTTGCTTCTCCGTTTCCGCAAAGCGTTTAGCTGCTGTCATGATGGCATCCCATGTGGATGGCATGCCATCTTTACCCGTTAAGGTGCGGATGAGCTCTGGGTCGTTCGCGCCCTGGATGAAAGCAGCGCGAACAAGATCTTCGCTAATATTACCCAGACTTAGCTTCTTTGAGTTGAAGCGAGTGATGAAGTCTGGCAAAGATTCATCTTCCTCTCGAATGCATTTGAGGATTGTCCATTGCTCTTCGGTATACTTTCTTTGTTGGCTGAAGTGTTGGCTAAACTTCTGTTGGAATTCTGCCCAGTCGTAGATGTGGTTGACCGGTAGACGATCGAACCACGCTCTAGCTGGCCCAACAAGCGTCATTTGGAACATGTAACACCACGTAGGTTCCGTCAAACTACTGACGGTTGCCCCCGCTATGAACCTGTTCAAATGATCGTCTGGATCAGATATACCATCGTAAGTGCCGATGTTGGACATCTGTTTGGCACTTTTCGGGACGATTGCTTCCGCAATGTCCCTTGCAAATTTGGACGTTCCCGCCTTTGCAGCAGTTGGTGTAAATGTTTTGGAGAAGTCACGTGGGTTTCCACCCGCGTTTTTTGGTTTGAAGGTATCTCCAAAATGCCTTCTCGGTTGGGAGTCCGTTTCCTTACGCTTCCCTTTCGCCCTATGACGAGGGTTTGCGTCACTATCGGATTCCTCCGAATCATCGTCAAAGTACTCTACGAATTCATCATCCTGTTGGAGTAAACGTAAGCGTTCATCCAACTCAGTTTGGAATTCTTTTTGACGTGCTTCCGCCTACGCTTTAACTTCATCGAGTGTTTGGCGGGGGAGCCTCGTTCGTTGTCTCTCTAACTGGGTATCGGTGAATCCCAGTGAGCGATTATTTACTGCACTTGCCCCAGCTTGGGTAACTGGGGTAGTGTTCGTAAAATTTACTGCACTTGCCCCGGCTTGGGTAACCGGGGTAGTGTTCGTAAAAACTGTGTAGTCGCCGGTATTCCCCCCAGTAGCTGGGGTTGTGGTTACCGGAGTTTCTTTAACCATCTTTCCAGAAGTTTGAAAAAACTGAAAAGAAATGAAGTTCTAGCTTTTATGCACGGATGGCGCCAATGAAGAAACACTAATCGACCCCGGGCAGATTACGAATAATCTGGGGGTTAAATAGATGTTTCCCACGAGGGGTTAGACCCAGCAAAGATGGTTCTTCTGATAACCTGCAAAACAGACACCGTGAGCTCGTCACTGAGAAGGGGGGGTACCTCCTTGTGACCACCCTCCGGCGTGAGAATCAGACTAGATTGCTCTTGAATATAAGTGTATATTAAGAGATTGCTAGAGCAGATATCAGGTATAAGATGTAAGATACAAGATAAGATGAGATGATCATACCATTTGGGGTATTTATAGCCGAAGGTAGGTTTCCAAGAAGGTATAGCCGGCTGAATAGTATTCCTGTTCTACCAACTGTGGCCTACGCACGTGCCATGCTGGTAGTTGGTGGGTAGGCAGCGGCTGACAGTGACCAGGCCTGCTGTGTACTATTTCTTTTCCACCAACTGCCGGCTATGCACGTGGTATGACAGGAGTTGGTGAGTAGGCAGCGGCTAATAGTGACATACAGTACAAGAGCATGCTACTCGCCATACTGTTGTCAATGAGCTGTCGTATCTCTGGTCAGATCTTTTGCCCATACCTCGTCAGGTACAGTACAAAAGATCCTCCAGTATCGTACGGACTGGCTTATTTGGGCGGGAGTATTCCCCCTCCCGCCTTTATGCGGGATTGTTCCCGGCTTTGCTCATTCCTTCAGGTGACTACTGAATTATTGAGAGCTAAGTGCCTTGTGCGTGTAGCCTTGCTGCGCGGGTGGCCTTCCCTGATGGCTTGTATCCGCAGCTGCGGGAACAGGCGGAGTACTTCACCATTGGGAGGCATTTCCTGCGGGAACAGCTTGCGTACTGCGCGTAAGGACGTCACGTCTCTGAGCATGGTGGGTCCTGCGGATCCAGTTGGTTTCTGCGCAGACGTCTCTTTTCAAGGTGAGTCCTGCGGGTCCAACTGGGCTCTGCTGGGACCTACCTCTTCAGTTGAAGATCTATCGGCGAGCCAACATAACAAAAACATATCTTGTAGTTATTATCAAGACCACAGCTGGTATAGCCAAGGCGAAGGAGCTCGGTCCAACATCACTCGGGAGTTATACGTTACCAAGAAAGGTGCAGAGTAAACGAAAACCAAAAAAGTGGAATGTAAAGGGAAAACTAGAGAGAAAATTGGTGGTTATAGTTACCAAACTGGTTTCGGGATACTTACTGGGATGAACTATAAGCAGTTGTTAATCTGTTTTTATTGTAACCTTATCATGCTAAAAGTTTCTTGTTGTTGTCCTTCAAGATAAGTGTCCTCGACTCCTCGTAGTCTCCCAACTAAGCGGCGGTATGTGATTGGCATGCGTGGTGGTGGCTAAGGTTTTGGAGAGCATGATATTATGTTACTAAGCCCTTATGAGAGCACATTGCTAGGGTGTCCAACGATTGTTGTAAGCGGCAACTAAGGTTTAGAAGTGCAGGACACGTCTCATAATTTGAAGCATTTGGAGCAACTTGGCTCTGATACTAAGTTAAACCACAAATTGTATTGAATATTGATTGTATATTTGATAAGGCTACATAGGAACTCTATATAGAGAATAGCATTACACTTGAATATCTTTCGTATATGATAAAACTATAACTAGTCTAATAAAAACTCATGTAGAGTACTTTTAGAATAATAGTTAGTAAATGTAAAGAAAAAGGTTTTGAGGGCGAGTGTCTTAACAAAAAAAGCAGGATCTCTATTTCTATGGAAAGGTAATATTTGGCCCCATCCCACCCTATGTTTTCTAAAAGGGAATCATTAGTTGATGTACAAAACCTACAATATTACCAAAAGTATTTAAGTAGTAACTAATCAAATAAGATTTGAAAAAAGAAGGCATGTATCACCAAACATTTAGTTGAATGAATCATTGACTCCTAAATGTGTATACTTTAGTTTTGAATAAAAACTTTGGTAACTTAATCAATGAATTCCTTCTATTTATACAATGTGGCTGTTGATCTATCGACCCGAGCCCCTCCCCGTTGCTTTGCATGGAAGGGAGACCGATGACGATTCTCATGACCATATCTTTGTTCATGGTGCGGGCTCATTGTTTGTCTATCGTTGATGTTTGGCCGCCTCGGTTTCATTCCAATTGCATTGATCTCTTCTAAACTCGCCACAACTTTCTTCATTGAAGGCCGATGATTCGGGCTGGAATCAAGACACTTTAGAATGAGTTCTCCTGCCTTGATCACACCTTGTGATGGATAAACATGTTCCAACCGTGGGTCCATGATTCTTTTTAGTTTCTTAATGTCGGTTAGGGAAGGACGAGCCCAATCCACCAGGTGTTGTTGTGAGGAAGGTCGGTTAGGATCGATCACACGTAGCCCTGTGATCATCTCTAGCATTACCACTCCAAAGCCATAAACATCGCTCTTTACATATAAATGACCTGTCATCGTAATACTTTGTTAATCATGAATATATTAAGGGTTAGGCTAAACGTACCCTTGTGTACTTGTCATACCCCCTCCCTTAGACTTTCAATTCTTTTTGCAATTTTATTTGACATATTTCTACCCTTTAATATTTTTTGTCATTTCAAGTCTCCCTTTAAAATATCAAATAAAAATCCTTACATTTTCTTTTATCTTTTTTCATTTTCTCACCTTTTGTATTTATTGTTCTTTATCATAATAATATTTATTATTAAATGCATTATAAAATGTATTTAAAAAATAATGATATAATGTCTTGATAAAAACAATAAAATGTTTTGTATATTTTTATCTTAGCATATATCATTCACGGACAAAAAAATCATTTGAATATTTTTTGTTAGGTTCGGGTGCATAAGATAAATGCCACATGATATGAGAAAAGAACCAACTTGTTGATTAATTCATATGTTGTTTAATCTCTTTTATTGATAAAAAAAATATGATTTTTTATTAGAAAAAAAGGTAAGCTATCTCTAAAAATTATCTTTAAAAACTCTAAAAGTACTAAAACACATATTGAAAATCTTTTTAATTAAAGAAACGTTTTTTTTTGCATAAACAATTATTTTGGTTATTTTTAATAACTAAAACACTGTTTTATAATATGAAAAAAAAAACCTCTTTAAAGTATAATAAACTATTTTTAAATAATAATGATAATAAAGGATAACAAAATGGAAAAGGAAAAACAAAAATGTTTAAATCGTATTAATGTAAAACTCTAAGAAGGGGATACGTTTTGTAAAGCTGAAGAGGAAGGGGTACACTTAGCAACAACCATATATTAACTAGCTACCTATTTTGTACGATAATTACCTATGTTCAATTTTGGGATATATTAACCAATTCATATTAGGTTAATTGAAAGAAGGATAATTTGTAACTTTTCTTCAAAAATAAAAAAATAATAATAAAATATTGACCTTTCTTGGATCAAAATAGTAATTAAACTTAGAAAGAAAATAAATATATAAAGTGGTCAATCTAATTAATTATATTATTTAATGAGTGGTTGAGGTGTTGGTGTGACTTAACATGAAAAACGGGGCCGATCATACTGACCACCACAACCGCTTTCATCCTTCTTCTCCACACAATCACTAGAAGTCCAAGTTAAATTATGCCATTGGTGACGAATACTGAAATTTTCAGTAGTAGTTGAAATATGGACAAGTTAAAATGACTCGTGTAAATATGAGTCTGTTTAATATTTACTCCATATTTACATAATCCCTCAACTCGTTGACATGCTTATGTTAATATGATTTTTAAGTGTCATTGCGTTAGTTTGGTTTATCTAACTTAAATATATGTATACGAATCATGTTCGGACACATCAATTCAACCTCAACCTAACTTTACCCATGCAAGACGATTTACACCTAAATTACAAAATGAGATGTGACTAACCAGTAATCATATACTCAGGAGCTGCATAGCCGTAGGTGCCCATTGCGAGTGTTGACACGTGAGACTCTCCATTAACTGGACCTAACTTTGCCAATCCAAAATCTGAGAGCTTCGCATTAAACTCCTGCCATCAAAATTGCATTTAAAAAAACTAAGATGTTTCAACCATCTCAATATATATACACACACATATATATATTAAGTTTTAATAAATAAGCATTTTTAAGTAGAAAACTTCAAATTATCTAAATGCTCTAACTAAAAGAAAATATAAATTATTTTTTTCTCTCTCTTAGTCTCTCACTACATATGATTATATTTTAAGTCTCACATACAGTTGGCTTCTATTGCACGGATCCATATATTATATGTTGTGAAATATATGTAGTTTTAATAACTTACACCATCTAATAAGATATTTGAGGATTTAAAATCTCTATAAATAACTTTTCTTTCGATGGTATGCAAGAAAGCAAGTCCCTGCGCTGCTCCCTTAGCTATTTTGATCCTTGTCCCCCATGAAAGTGGTTCTATTCCTTCTGTAAATGGCATCTAAATAATAAATAAATAACTCATATAACGTTAATTTAATAAAAGTATGCGATAATAAGTGTATTGAATAAATGCAATATAATTATAGATCTATTGGAATTTACACTTAAAATCAAACATCTACTCATAGATCTTTCATCCATTAAGGAAGATAGACCCGTCTATACAAGTCTGTGGAAAAATTTAAGATTTTAAGGACGGGTCACCAACATTATCATTTTTTACGATAAAGTTTCAACTTTTACCATCTCTTGTGAATTAATAAACATACCTTCTATCTCTAAGAAAAATAAAGAGAATTACAATTACAAATTATTGTAAAGAATTCTATATATAACAAAAATTGAAATGTAAAGAAGATATACAGCTATATAATTTATATTTTTAACTACAATTTGATTTTGCATCCACATACATATATAAAACAAAATACCCACCTTTAAAGAGATGGTTTTCTAAGCTTCCATTTTGCATATATTCATAGACCAGAAGATACCCTTTATCTTCCCAACAATATCCCAAAAGTTTAACAAGATTTGGGTGGGTAAATTTCCCCAAGAAGTCCACTTCTGCCTGTCACACATATAATTAAAACAATTAAAAGTTTCATGCTCTATATTCAAACACTTAGGGGGTGTTCGGGATTTCTTATTTTACCTTCTTATAACTTTTTATTAAGTTAATAAGTTTTAAGTGTAACTTATAAAACTTTTCCTCTCACAATATAATCAATCCCAAAAACCCTATTACTTTTTGAAAAGTTAATAAGTTATAAGTTGATGAAAATAAGCAATCCCAAACACCCCTTAATATTTATGAACACTAAGAAAAAAGGATGAAAATAAGGCATCCAAACTTTAAATAAAAATTGTGGGTTTTATTTGAAGTAGAATATGCATGCAATGTTTTCAAACTGAGCATATTTTATTTTATTTTGACTTTGAAAAGGCTGTTATTTTAGAGCATTTCCGATTTATTCTTCAAATTATGTGAAAGGTTCTTTATTTTTTTAGTGATGGTTAAAAGTGGTCGTGAGAGAAGAGTAAGAAAATGTTACTGTTTATGGTTAAATTTGGAGAAACACACTGTTCATCTCTATAATTTTTTAATGATTTTTGAAAATGGTTGTGAGTGAAGAAAAGATAAAAGGTAATGATAAAAGTATAAAAAAATATTATTTAATTGAAAATGAGAAAGAAAATATGATGTTTTAGTGTAATTATAGAGATGGAGAATGAATTGAGAATAGAGATGAGCTCGGTACCGTACCGGTTGAATTGAGAATATGATTTCAATACCGGTATCAAGTACCAAATGCTCATCCCTAATTGAGAATGCTTAAAATGAAAATGGACCAAAAATAGCATACTATCCTCAACAAACCACCCTTCCCCCCTCCCCCCCCCCCCCCCCATCTTCAAAATTAAGTAGTAGTTATTTTAATGTGATATAAAATACGATAGTGTTGTCTTAACAAACAAAATAAGTTAAATTATTTCATGCTTTATTCATGTATCATCAACAATATTTTGTCAAGTACACCTACTTTTACTTTGTGTATTTTTATATTGTCACGAGTATCTATTTTTCAAGTATATATATACTTTCTTTATATATTACTTTTCAAAACACGTTGCATTAGTTGCTTGACTTACCAACACACTTATCGACTTTCGTGTACGGGCTTGACAACCTGTCCACCTAATGGCCAATACCCTCATTGTTGGTTTTTTAAAACAAAAAACAATTCTTTTAATTTTTTTTTTTTATACGTGATACTTGAATTTAATACGTTCTTCTCTCAAACTCAAATATTTAAAGGTTTTGTTTTCAAAATAAACCACCATGATGTTGATTGTTTTTTCCAAGTCATACATTTTCATTTTTATTTTAGAAACCCTTGTTGATCTTTCAAATATTTTGGATTTTCAGACAAAACAAGAAACGCATAGCATGTCTAATAAGTTTAATAAACAATTAGTATTCATGTAGTGACGGACCTATAAATTTTTTTAACAGCGAGTGGTTTCAAAATTTCAGTAGATATCAGTCAGGATTTAACGCACAGTCCGCCCCCCTATCCACTACAGTTGGATCCCTGCTGTGTTTATGTTAAAACGCTTACCTCGATTAAATAAAAAGGTTGTCATGCTAACCAATATAAGATTAAAGAGCATACGGTTTTAGTTTTATTTGAATTGAATATGATACCTTTGAGTAGGGATGAGCATTTGGTACTTGGAACCGGTACCGAATCGGTACCAAAGTTTTGAGTTTCGGGATCGATACGGTACCGGTATTTCCCGAACTTTTGCCTTCAATACCAGTACCGAACCGAATATTTTGGTACCGGTACCGGTACCAAAATTTGGCGATTTTCGAGATCGGTATTTTCGGTACCGGTACGGTACCGAGCTCATCCCTACCATCGAGGCAATTTAATCCGCTGGCCTGAAACTACCACCTTCCATAACCTAAGCCATTATTAATAACTATATATATGCCCCTCAAAAAGAAAAAAAAATATAATTATAACTAAATAAGTCTAAAATACTTCATCTTTATCAAAGAAGCCTAGCTAGTCATGCAAACGTCATGCATGCCATCTTGCGACATGCAGTTATTAGGTGAAAATAATAGGGGCACTCCGTAGGTGCATTCGACCTATTAACTCGGCCGGCCCAAATGTTTATTTTTATTTATCATTAAGATTGTTAAGTTCTTTTGTTTAGTTAGCTGATTGTATTTGAATAAAGAAATTGTAAGCTTTATGCTTGTTAACCGAATCATTCGGTTCGAATCGTTTGAATGAAATCATTGTGTTCTTGAGCCATTTGGTCACCAGAAGTGCATCACTTACAGAGAAAACAACATGACAAGATTACAAAAGACATTAAAACCAAACCTGCCATTCTTTAAGACCTTGAAAGCTGTCGGAATCCGACTTCTTAACGGCCACAAGAATCCCGACACCAGCCTTCGACGGCGCGTAAGTCACACCATCCACCCACCCTTTGAATACTTGCCCGAATCCGCCTTCTCCAAGGATGCTATTCGGCCTAAAATTCTTGGTCGCGCTTTGTAGCTCCGCATAAGTGAATATCTTTAAGTTTGGTGTAATTATTTGCCCCATAGGCGGCACGCTGGCGGCATCACGGTGAAAAGATGTGCCATCAGCCACCATGACGGAACGTGGTTGTTCCGTCACGTTGGCTTTGTATTTGGTGTTTGTGGGGAGATTGTTAAAAAGCTTTCTTTGGAAATTTCCCATCTCTTTGTGTAGTTGAGTGTTAGAATGTGTTTTTGGAAAAGAGTAAGAAGATGAATTAGTAGGGAAAGAAAGATGTGACAGGGTACCATAATCCATATGGTGTCCTTTTTGCAAACGTGAATGAAAACTTTTTTCTATGGGTGTATATATGTGTTTTAAGGGTTTGGATCAAACACAAATTAAATTAACACATTAGCTGTGTAAATTAATTAGTGTAATTATATATACAATATAGTGTGATTATAGTGTGTTGTAATTACAACATCGATAGTGTAATTACTTACATAATTACATAATTACACTACATGTTTCGTACAGTTAACATGTTAATTTAATTTGTACGTTAATTTTTTCCGTGATTCAAAATGCATTATTATATTATTTATTGTCTAAGTTTTTCATTACACTATCCACTATCATAACCCAAGTTATCCGATCCAACCCAACCTTTTATTAGAAAACAATCTCTCTCTTCCATCTATATAACCCAACCCAATCTAATATTTCACTCACTAAACACAACCCAACCTAAACCAATATTCTATTAATTAAATATGATTATGATTCTTGTTTATTTTATAAAAGGTATTAGAAATAATAAAAATAATAATTTTATTTCTAAACTTATAAATTATTTATATTAAATATAAAACAAAAAAAATTTTAACCTTTTTTCTTTGAACAATGAATAAATTATTGAAGACAAATCTAACATGTAATAAAGAAACATTTAAATAAATAGAAACAAAAAAGAAAAAAAGTTAATTATAGTGCTGGTTGCAAACTTGGGTGCAACCGGGTCGTTCATCACATCTGAATTCTATTTTTTTTTAAGCAAAAGGTATTTTGTCTTAATATATATATGGCAACCGGTTGTCAATTTTAATTATCATAGTGAATAGTCTTAATAAGGTACAGTTTTACCTTAAAAAACAATGAATATAAAATTAGCTTTTACTTTTAATTTTTAAAAACAGATTAGTTTTTCTTTCCTTTTTCTTTTCAATTTTAAAGACATGTTCTTTTATTAATTCTGCTATGCTTAAATAACTTTAAACTACTTCATTGCCTAGATTTATATCTAGGACATTCCATGGCGGTGCTTTCGATAAGAGGTATTAATTTTGAAAACTTAAATTGTGTATTTTGTGGGCATGTAGAGGAAATCTCGAAACATAATATGGTTAGTTGTGAAGTTATAAAATTGACTTGGGCCGTGGTGCTGCAATGAGTTAAAATTCCAAAGCTCATTAGATATCTCTTCGGTGGCAGAGCTTTGGAGATTCCAAAGAAACAGGGGTTCATGGAAAGAAAGGATGAGTTGATCCTAGCGGTATGGTCGATTGCATTGTGGATTATATGGAAGACAAGAAATGAAATAACTTTCAACAATAAAACTCTTCCAATTTGCAAATTGGTAGGGAAATCAAAGCGACTTCATATTTTGGCTTACTCACAGAGATAAACGTTTGAAGATGGATCGAGAGAGTTGGTGGGGGTGTTAATACTGAGAAAGTGATGGCATAATATATAAGTTGGGACGAAAATGATTTAAACCCCCTATGATTTTGTGTATTTACTTTCTATATGAAAACTATAATTCACTTACTTATCTGATCAATGTATATAGATTATACATTTGACTAGGGTCTAAGCTATATAATAAAATAATCGGGCAGAATTCCTACCTTATATGGCTTGTCTATACGAAATGTTTAAACGTGATGTGGGCAGTACTTTTACTTGCACGTACTTCAAGACAACGAACACTCCAGAATGTCGGGATTATGGCACGTATTTCAAGGTAGAGTTGGTGTGCGTGGATGAAGTGAATTTTAGCCTAGTGAGAAGCATCACCTTTGATATTTCTTGTCTTTCGCGTAGCGCGAAGCATCACTTCGCGTCGCGCGAAGTAGACCAATAGGTCTGGTGAGTTGACAACTAGACTTGCCACGTGTCGTTCAACGACACGGTTACTTAACCGTTACTTCTCGTAGCGCGAAGATGGAGAAGGTGATTCCTTCGCGTTGCGCGAAGTAGCAAGATTTCCAGAATTTCTATTTTTAGTCCCTGGACTTTGGTAGTGCGCCATCAAAGCGCCCATCGCCCGAGCACGTTCGCGTGCGCGTCGCACCCTTCGCTAGGACTACTGAGAGTGGTTAGCCACGTAAGAATATTAATATTGAAACTTTCTTTCTTATAAAGAGCTTCCATTTTCTTTCATCTTTTCATGTGGGATGAGATTTCTTATTTCCTTAACATAATATGCTTTTATTTTCTTTATCTCATTTCTTCCCATTACTTATCTTAGAATATTTTTGGTCATTCATCTTTATAAATTTGTCAAATTTGGACCAAAAATTTTAGATATGTTACACATTTTTTTATGTTGGACTTAGCGTCGGATAATGAGTCAAAGTTTAAGCTTATTAAAATCTAATATCCCACAACATAAAAAGAGAACCAGGACAATTAGCAATTTGTGGAAAGCATTCATATTTAGGCGGGAATCATCAGGAGATTACACGTTTTATCAAGTACTAGATTTTATCCCTCGTATTACGGGGGGTTGTTTTTACATTATTCGTTTTTAATATTTTTATATGTATATTTGGATTTTAATTTTATTTATTATAAGAAAGTTAATAATTAATATACTTGAGTTTTGATGATGAAATGGTTTCACAAATAAATGATATGTTATAATCCGGTTTAAAAGCCATCTGGGTTTGGTGATACCCATTACCCATTTATTTTCTTTATTATAAAATTGTTTCTTAATTATAAATAATGTTTTTTTAAATAAGATAGGATATTAATTTTCAGTATATCTCGTTTTATAGGATTTTCATATAAAATATTTGATGAGATTAATTTTTAATTTAATGAGTGTTATAACCCGTTTAAGAACTGGATAGGTTTGGTGAGACCTTTACCCGTGAATTCGAATCAAATACGTGAAAAGCCTTCATTTACAAATAAAACAATCTGATGGCTTGAGAAAATGGTTGTTTTACATTCTTTTGTTTTTTAATATTTACTTTTTGGATTTTAATTTTTTTATTATAAGAAAGTTAATAATATACTTAGGGTTTGATGATGAAATGGTTTCATAAAAAAATGATATGTTATAACCTGTTTAAAAGCTATTTGGATTTGATGACCCATGACCCGTTTATGTTTTTTACTATAAAATTGTTTATTAATTATAAATAATATATTTTTCTTTTTAAATTGGATATTAAATTTTAATATATCCCTATTTTATAGGATTTTCCTATCAAATAATTGGTAAGATTAATTTTTAATTTAATGAGATGTTATAACCCGTTTAAGAGATATCAATAAATTTGGGTTTTGGTATGACTCATACCCATGGATTTGGGTTAAATCAATGAGAGGCTTTCATTTAAAAATGAAGCAATCTGGTAGCTTCCATAAAAAGGGAGGGGGGAGGGGGGACGACCACATCACGACACGTAGGATTTTAGGGTTTTCATTTATATATATTATAGATTATGCATATCAAGTTAATCACTTTGTCATCAACGCATTTGGACTTTTGTGTGGTATAAAAGCTCTTTCTTAATGTTTGAAAGGTGAAGCAAAAGGATTGGTCTACTGGTCAAGTCTCGTTTGATAAGACTTAAGAAGGGCTTAGTTTTGATTTCGTTCCTGAAATTAATAAATTTCAAATTCTCACTAACTTGTTTTTAATAATTATATGAGTAAATTATAATTATTGATAGGATTCCAAATTGGCCTTAAAAATTGAGTAAATTATAAATTTTGTTATTTATATTTACATCAAATTTCAAAGATTGTTTTTGTTCTTTCTTAAAATTGATAGAATTTGTACTTTATGTTTACAAATCTTGCACGCTACCTCATTTAGCCTTAACATCGTTAGTTTTTATCGTTAAATGAGGTAATGTGCCTTGTACGTGAGCAAATTGGTCATTTAGCTTACTTATTAATTAAAAGAATTTAATATCAAACCTAAAGATTACACACACGCATTAACTTAAGACCCATGTATTATACGGATAATTAATTAAATTAAAATATTTAAAAATAATCAAAACACAATTTAACAATATACTTATCATTCACTGTTAATACAAAATTACAAATAAATGTACTGCTCAAGCTTATAAGTGGCATGCCTCTTAATAACCAAAAAAACATAAATAATTAGTTGATTAGATGACATTATTTGTTAAACTACACAAATTTTCTAAAAAGCGTAACATATAAACAGAAAAAAGTAAACACAATATATATAATATTTGTTACCATTTTAAAGATAAGGAAACTAAAATCAGTGGGGATTATTTAGATTTTAAATTTTATGATATACTTGACTTTTTAAAACAACATACTTTGATATTATTTTCTTAAAAATATGTTTATTTTTGAATTAGCAAGAAAAGCATAGATTAAATAATTGTGACTAAATTTATATCTATTTAATATATAGGGTTAAGTTATATTATAAAGGGGAAGGAAAATGAGAAGGATTATTAGTCACACAAAAAACCCTTTTAAAATAAAAAGAATCATAACTTAAAATTTAATAAAGACAAAAAAAGTAAAAACTCAAAAATGTTTCCACTGTCTTTCTCGTTCTTAAAAAAAATGTTGAGGTAAAAGATCATTATGATTTGTGTTTATTTTCGTTATTAATTGTGCATTTTTTTTTCTTAACATTGTATATTTTTTTTCTTGATATTGTGTTATATTACTCAACATTTTGTTATATTTTGTTCGGCATTGTGTTATATTTCGTGATCAATTGTGTCTTTTTTTAGTTATAACTATGTTTTTTTTTTATTTTCGTCATTGTGTCTTTTCGGCCTTTTTTTGAAGGGAATGACGGGGAAACATTTTAGTTTTAAAATTTTTCGTTTTCTATTTATATTTTGAGTTATGATTTATTATTATTATTTTTTTGATTTTTTTTACATTTTTATGAGAGGGTTTTTGTGTGGTCACAAATTCTTTTCACACCTCTTAGTTTTGTATCCCTCTATATTTTAACTTTATATAATATAATATAAACTTTTTAAAATTTGTGATGCTTAATGTGAAAGTAACAAGTGATAAAACATAAGCAAAAAAAAAAATGTTCGATTATGTGTTTGTGTTCGATCAAAGTTAAATAAATAAACACGAACATACCCTCGTTCGTGTTCGTCCGTTCATTTACAAGCCTATGACGATATTAGAATGTTAGCTATGATTCACAGTATTTGTACCAAACCTTTAAATCAATAACGAAACTCGATATTGTAAAAGTTAGTATATTTGCATTATAATATCAACTAGCTTTTGAACCCGCGTAAGACTTCTGCAAGATGCTCTATTTTTCCATAGAAATATATTCGTTCAATAAGGACTCCAGAAGATATTAATCATAAGTGAGAAGATTGGTTACGGAAAAAAAGGAAGCCAGATTCATAATACACTGAATTTTTCATAAAACAAATAAATATCATTATCTTTGCTAAATGTGAAATATAAACACTTTCTTAATTAATCATAAAACTAATTCAAATTCTAAGTTGACATAATTAATTCAAATATATTTCATTGTTAACTTGACTAAAACAAAATTAAACTAATTATAATTGTAAGTTATTTTCAAGATTCTGGCTTATAATTTATGTAAACCATAATTTCTTATTTTGTTTACTTATTAAATGCAACTTTAAAATTTTCTGCTATGAAACTATGCTAAATTTTAATTTTCAAATCATAATTTATTTCCTAATTTCTAATTCTTAATTCCGGCTTGGAAATTCTATTATTTTAAATTTAGATTTTAATATTTATGACTGAAAATATGAATTTAATTCAAATACCTATAATTATTACCCGATCTTTTTCTTCCAAAATAAACTATCAATTAAATCTTTAATTTGATACTTACATCATTTATCAATTATGGGTAATATAAATTTATTAAATTGAATCAAAATACAAATTATTTCCTACATTATAAAATTAATTTCTGAAAATTTTTTTCTAAGTAATTCCAATGCTAGATTAAATACTTTAAAATTATGTTAGATTAAATACTTATGAATCTATACTGCGTGCTATACAAGTTCTGTTTAATTTGTGACTGTGAGTTGAATGAATAAATGTTACATTTACAATAAATATTAATCTTATACAATAAATAACTACCAAATATAATTAGCACCTCATTATGGGACTTCATAAGTTATAAATATAATATTAATTATATCATATTACAATTTTGAAATTCATATCATGTAAGAATTAATTATAACCTCGATTCAGTTGTAAATATAATATGTTTTGGCGATTTATCACACTGCAATGGTAGAGTCTCCTACAGTCCTACTAGGGGTGTGTGTGTTTACAGTTTATATATATATATAGATCGATATCGATAATCCATTAAGTAAGAGAGTATTTTGTTTGATAAATATTGTAAATAGATGATTACGAAGATCATGAGAATGGAAGCAAACGTAAAACATACCAATTGTACTATAAAATATCATACATGCATGCTTGTTGCATGTATAACATGGACATGTATATGCTTTACGACCATGAAAACAAACAACTAAAACAAAATTCCTATGCCATTAATAATAAAGAACGTCGTCATATAGTTCTTGGCTTTGTCTCACTAAAGCCATCATTTGTTTCCAATAGGGCTTGGACCGGATGGTACTTCATGAGCATCAGCTTTAAAGGGATTTCCAATAGGGCTTGGTCCGGATGGTACCTCATGAGCATCAACTTCTAGGGGATTTCCAATGGGGCTTGGTCCGGATGGTACTTCATGAACATCAGATTCTAAGGGATTTCCAATAGGGCTTGGTCCAGATGGTACTTCATGAGCATTAGCTTCAAAGGGGTTTCCAATTGGGCTTGGTCCGGATGGTACTTCATGAGCAGGCCATATTAGGGTTCTTGAGAGAGATTGAGGTGCCATGGAAGCCATGATCAAGAAGATGGAAATTGAAAGAAATAAAAATGTCTGTGAGGACATGTTGAATTTAGCCATTGGAAATAAGAAAATCTTGAATAGAAAAATATGGATGAAAATGTTGTTGAAAGACAAACACATGCAAAGCAGCAAAGGTATTTATATATAAGATGAAAATCCCTAATGGTCTTTGAATTTTTGACCATTGAAATTTATTTTTCATGAATATTAAATGCTTATTATCATTCCAAAAAAAAATTTCAAAAATAAATAATAATAATAATAATAATAATAATAAAAGGTGACATGATTAATGTATGAACAAGCAGATCTTAGATAATTAAGACGTCTTATATTTGTTGTAAATGCTTGTTTAGTATTTTACTTTTAATTGATTTTATAATTATTATTCTTTAACAAAATATTTGTTGTAATGTTGATTATTTTAGAAAATTTAAAAGTTTAAAGTAGTTCCTTAAACACGAACATGAATGCACGTACCAACGATAATATAATTACTAATGGGGTGGTGGTCAATTAGCAAAGACAATACTTTTAAACTCACTTAGGTTTGAAATAAGGATGTCTTGCATTTAAGTCTCACATACGACAAGATTTAAAAAGAAATTCATTCCAAAAAACCAAAGAGAGCGTAATTAATCATAGTGAGATTTTGTCAATGCTCTTATGAGAGTTTCTATTTTGTTCACAGATCCACGTCTATGATCCATTTCTGTCTACAAATAACTTATTTAAATACATATGTATCAGCTTCTAATCCTTCCTTATATGATAAATTAGGTTATTAACTCGTGTACTATATGTGTAAAAATTAGTAAAATCGCCAGGGTAACATATAACTTTATATGAAAATTAGTAAAATCGTCAGGTAACATTTAAGTTTATATATTTGAAGATATTTAAAAATTTGTATTTATACGAATTGATAAATTTACATAAATATTAATTTTTTTTTTCTAATTAGAATAAATTGCCGGAATGAAAAGTTAAGAGAATAATACTATTACAATTTAACAATTAAATTTTTGTTTTTTAATAGATTTATTAGTAGGTGTATACTATTAGAATATCAAATAATCGTTAAAAGTAACATATTGCTTGAAATTAGCAATTAAAATATACTATTTAAATACATAAAGTTATAAATAATAAAATTAATTATAATATTAATACAAAAAACTTCATAAGCTTTTAAATATTTTCTTGTAAACAACATTTGTTGTTTTGTTTGCAACTTTACATTCTCTATCTAAAATAGTTATTATAAGTTAATATGTACTCTTGGCTCTTGATAACACGACATATAGTAGACCATGTGTAAAAACTGGTCTTCATGTATATGCCAATTCTTGCTAGTGATCGTCTTTAACTTTTGTTGATAATTATTGCAAAACAAACTACAATATGAAATTTTCTTTTTTTTTTTTAATTTAAAAGAGAAGTTTCTTATCTAAAGGCATCAAATCACTTCAAACTAATAAAAATGTGATGACCAATGTTACTACAAAAAATAATTACTTTGCCTCCTAATAATTGTTGTGAAAGGATGTCAAATATAGACAATGACGAAAGTAATTAAAAAGGATACCAAATTAAGCATCATACCTTTAGGGGGTGTTTGGGATTACTTATTTTATCTCCTTATGACTTATAACTTATAACATATAAGTTATAAGATGTTCGGGAAAATCAAAGATTGTGAGTGTATAAGTCATAAGCTACAACGTTGTAACTTATAACTTATGACTTATATAAGTTATAAGGAGGTTAAATAAGGAATCCCAAACACCCCCTAAGTTGTAATTGAATCTAAGAAGGCACTCGCTTGACTTGCAACAGCTTATTGAATAAATAAAAATTAATTTCAGTGTCTACGGATTAACAACAAACTTTGATAATATGCTAGAGAAAAACCTTCATGTTTCACTAAACGCATAACATCACATGAACATGTTTTCTACTCATATAAGCCTTATACATAGTGGCACTGATTTTCTAGAAACATAAACAAAGCACTCTTAACCACAAATGAAATTAGTATAATATAAAAGGAAGACTCCTAAGAGTTGATCATACGAACTGGTCTCCGGTTGCCATAACACGCCTATCAAATGCCCGAAGTTCACTTACTTTGCGGACTTGAAACCCTAAAAAAAAGTGTGACAAATTTGGTATTTCATAAACTAATTGATAATAACATAATTAACAACATAAGTAGATGAATTACTTGCAAATGTTACTTTCTTGTATACCTGAGTAACATTAACACATTCACATTAAGGATAATCAAATGTCATTAATTCAAGTAAGCACATTATTCAACCGCATATATCTTGTAAGGCCCTGATCTCGATGCTCTACATTGAGTGTTGGATTTACTAATAAACACAGTTTTAAATATCATAGTGAATTAAAACTTCTCACGAAACATAAAAATATAAGCCATTCGTTACAAAACATTTCAAATCTTGTCTTAACGTTGCTCATATTTGTCTTGCAGAATAAAAACATAACAAAATATAACATCATAACATTCTTCTCAAGATGTTAGCCTCTTCAGTCCAATGTCATGTGTCTCCCTCAAGCCAGCTACTTTAACCTATTTTCCTGCGTGCATACTAAAAGTTAGCTACGCTGAGTGAGTTCTATTTAATCAGGCAACATATACATTCACATACTTACATATACGTATCCGAAGATACAAATTACATACTTAACCTGTTTACCTTTCATACATACATACATTCTTACTTTCGTACATTCATATTTTCATTCTTTCATACTTTCTTGGTTTAGCTTACGTAATACCTACATAATTATTTCTACGTTTTAAAGAGCATTTCGTCCAACTTCCTCGGATTTATTAGGGTCCGGTTCCCTTCTGCCTTGGATATTATTAGGGTTTGGTTCCCTTCTGCCTCAGATATTATTAGGGACCGGTTCCCTTCTGCCTCGAATATTATTAGGGAGTCATTTCCTTCTGCCTCGGATATTATTAGGGTCCAGTTCTCCTCTGCCTCGGATATTATTAGGGTCTGGTTCTCTTATGCTCGTACCATACATCCATACATACTTTTAATTATATATTTTTGTATACATCTACGTGCATACTCTTAACTCTTTCTATATCATTCAAGTATCATTTATAAACATTCATATAGCATGCACTTTCCACTTAAGGTAAGTGTATTAACTAAACACATAGGAGTATGCACACAGCCCCGAAAAACATAACAGAGAAAGGGGCTAGAAACTCACCTGGATCCTGTTTCTCTTAGAGTTAACGGTAACACCTCTTTTTAACCTGGGCACGTTTAACTGTGTAATAAATTACAAGCATCACTTAACTACTCCTAATCGTATCATATTTCTAGGTTAGTGAAGCCCTTAACGAACGGGGTCCAGGGGGCAGCGCCGCTGGTAGCGGGGTCCTAGGGGCGGTAGCCCCTAGCAGGGCCCAAGGGAGCAAACATACGTACCTTTTCGATAGCTTCCTTCTGACGGGTTTGTTCCTTGGCAGCTTCAAGAGTGGTGTTTTGTTGTTCACATGCCACCTTCCAAGCCTTGGCGGCTGCAGCTTGCTTCTCTTGGGCCTCCTCAAGAGCCTTATCGGCATCTGTAAGCTTCCACTTGGCGGTGTTGGCTTTTTGGCGATATTTAGCAGTTTCTTCTCGAAGGGTTTTCATTTCATTTTCTGCTGACCCCCACTCCTCCCAGATTGACATCAATTCGCAATAAATTTCTTAGCCAGAGGAAATGACGTCGGCTAGGTTATAAGTGAAACTATCAGCAACGTCGAAGCGAGGATGGCCGCGCAGAAAAAGCGCGTTCAGCAGGTGGAATGCCATATAATAAAAACTCACGACAAGCATTCACACTGATAAAGTGTGAACCTTGAACTAAATTCCAGCGAGGACTGTGGATTACCGAGTCTTCTTGGGGATTTAGGTGGCCATAGAAATCATCATTCGTTGCCTATGGAGATCCTCCTTCACCTTCTTGAAGCAGCAGGGAGGAGTGTGGCGGTTGGTATTCTTGAAATTGTGGGTCAAATTGAGAAATTTTCTCACTATCCGCCCTAAAGGATTTTGTTCGACATATTTTCCCTCGCCAAGCAAAGGATCAGCTTGCGGGACCACCTTGGGCGGGGGAGAGGGTTCTCGAAGGACGATTGTCTTGGAGGCACCTTTTGTAGCTTTCTTAACAAGACTTTCCATAAACATAAGGAGAATATATAACAGCCAGGAAAGAAAATTTGAAAGAACTACGAGAAACTGCACCTTTGGGCGCTCCCGCCGCCTTTTTAATCCAATCACTAAGGCGAACTTTCTTTGGCCTCGCCTTCGGTGCATGCGTCACAGTTGGTTGTTCTGCTTGCGGGCCAATTTCTTGTTCCGCTTGAACCTAGTTGTCAAGATCAATAGTTTCTGGCTGATCCTTCACCTTCCGGATTGGAACCTCCAACAGTACTCTGCTTCACAGCCCCTCTACCACTATATTCAGAGCAATGTTTTCTTTTACGACTTATATATGCAATAGCACGCTGAACACTTGCAAAATCAGTGGGAGAGGATACTTCCTCGCGGGACGATGATTCCTCGCTGGACGTGAGAAGTACGATCGTCCCGTCGAAGGTAAGGGCAGTTACAGGACGAGGGTTTAGAACAAACTCACCTGTTGAAGGTATAGTCTCAATCACCGCAGGTTCCGTGCGAAGGTCTTGCGGGAACAAAAAGTTATCCCTTGTCTGATCAAGGATTGGAAGTGCCTATGGGTCACGCGGACGGCTTCATGCTGTCCGGAACAGTGTCAACAGTGGTGTACAAGATAGTTCCATCGCTGAATATTGAATGCAAAAAGTTAAAAGGAGCCACACAAAAAATAAAAAAATAATAAATAAATAAGGATATAATAATACTCAAATCTATTCGTCTCGCTATAATAAGGCTCAAACTCATAATAAGGCCAAAGACGACTTATTCCAGCCCGCACCAAAGCAGATTCCAATATGTAGCGCATGGGAGTCGGTATGCGGGTCAAAGAGATGAGCCATAGCTTGTCACACCCCAACCTAAGACGGAAATGTCAGGACGTGAGCATGATTGTTCACAGCTCGAAGACACTATCACGATTATAAATGGCAATATCTATTTAATTATTTTATTTTAAACAGTACACACAATTTTACAAATATGACAAACAATTTAAATACGTGAATATAAACTTAAATAATGATTTTCTTCATTATATCCTAAGGTCTTGTCTATGTGTCCTTTTCACGTCAAACTTCAATTCAAAAGCAACCTGCATATGCGTAGAAAATAACAGAGTTTGTCAACGACACATGTTGAGTGAGATGATCATCAATTTTGACACTAACAATAATATGTATATAATATATGATAAATGTTAAATGCGTAAACAAACATATGTGAGTAGTAATCAATCAAACCATAACAAACCATAGACTTGCTAGTGTGCCATTAAACCGTTGCCAAGCGAATCGGGCATTGGTTACAATGCTGAGATTGTTGGTTACCATCGCCAAGTGAATCGGGCTCAGGTTACTACGACGGCCGTATGAACATACTATAATGAGAATATGTTGGACCTCTCCAAATGTGATAAAGTAAACAATTAAACAAGTAGCAAATAACATTTAATTGATATACAAACAATGATTATGTTTGCGAGTTCGTGTATAATATATGATAGAAAATATGAATAAGTACACATATGTCCCCAAAACGTTTGAAAATAGTAGATAATAGGGGAATGATCAAACTAACCTTAGACTAAAAGCAAGTGAATACAATTACGAATATACGAGTTAACGATTAAGCGAGTCGTCCACTAACGCGTCAAAAGAGATAAACAATCAGAACTTAAAACTTTGAGATATGATAACATAAGTAAAAACGAACTCATTGCCGCTGGAATCAATCCAAACGGATGTTTAGAACTCCGGTTATGTTAAATTTAAGATTTTAAACGAGTCGGTACTGACCAGAATTCAAACAGCGAGTCGGAAGTCGGGTTTGGTCAATAGCCTTAAAATTTTGTTACGAGAATAAAAGTCTACTGAACCGAACATTGTTTTTGACCAGAAGTATGAGAAAATGTAAAGTCAAACTTGTTGGCTGTTTTGCCCTTTAACGGGTTTTAAGCGAATTGGTCAGTCAACACCCTTCAACCATGAAAATTGATTGAAGGTTATTGACTAGGGAATATGTATGAATGATTTCACAGAAGACAACTTACCCGGATAATGCTTGAATCGATGAGAAACAGAAGTCAATGGTTCAAATATAAGCAAAGTCAACCTCCAAAGCTTGTTTAATCGAGTATTATGGCAAATCGAAGAAAATGATGAAAGACAAAAGCGTGTGACGGCTGAGAATGATAGTTTAGGGTCTAGGGAAGTCTGTGGCAGAAGAATTATGATGTGTTTATATAGAATAAGCAAAAACAAACCATATTTAGTAAATTTACTCGTTTAGGAAACCGAATATGTTTTTAATGATCAAATTCACATATCAAGCAGTAAAATTCATTCTTGGATAAGGAGTAATGAACATGGACATGTAATTAGGCTATATTAGTTTTCTTGGGGCTTAAAACACTTGATTTAGTCCAAAAATAAGCGATTTCGGGCCAAAACGAACTAGGAAGCAAATAACTCAAAACGATCTGATCAGTGGTGTGATGGCGCTGCACGACGGTGAGAGGGTGGCCTGGTCGCACAGCGCTCCGGAGATAGGAAGGGAGAAGTTTGAATTTTGGCAATTTAGGTTTTTGTAGTTTGAAAATTGGATAAATAATGAACCTTTTATGTATAAAACAAGAAATGAACATCTCAGAAAGTATAAGGGGCATAAAATGAATATGTAAATATTTAATACTTATAGATATGTGATTTTGATTAATAACAAAGATCTAAAATTGTTCCCAGGTCAGGTTAAACGTAAACGAATATGAGTACGAAAAATCCGAGATGTTACATGGCTGATCAACATATGTAACAACGCGTAGATCAGGCAATTTCTCGGAGAGGGGGCATATAACCATCTTAATTGGAACTGAGTCTTCACGAGTCCAAAGGAACTTCGTCCACCATTCATGGGAACTACGTGGCAGTTCTGTTCCTATCACGCCTTTTCTGGTAGAAGTACAGTTATACCAACTGCCACGCCCCTGCACCTTATAAAAAACGGAAAACTTATCCACCATCAGAACGATGCCTTGAGCTCTACAACAAAACTCGAAATGACGAATCCTCACTAACCCAAAAGGATGCGTTTGGGACAAGTGAATACCATTCACTGTCAAAATATTTCCCAAAAATATGGTAATCGGCAGGCGAAGATAGCCAATGGTGAAATCTTCAACATATAGCGCCATCTTCCCTTTCGGAGGTTTACCGACGGTCAAACCGACAGCAGGGAGCTCTGGTTCCAACTCAGGTGCAAGCCCGTAGCCATTGACGATGTCCAGATAGTCCTTTTCTTTCCAGTTTACCGTTATGCGGTCGACGAACGGGGAAGGGTTCTTTTTCTCGCCACCAGCCGTTAAGAAATCAGAAAGAGATATGTTGCAACGAGGAATGATGGCAAAGTAGGGCTAGAATAGCAAACACAGTAATTCCAGCGAAAGAAATAATATCGGAGTAAGCAAGGAAACGCATGAAGATTGCTATGAGTTTCTCCTATTTATACACATCACAGTTAATGCAATAGGAAGACATACATAAGAGAGAGAAGTTGGAGGTCCAATGAGTGTTCGACACGGCAGGCGGGAAAGCGGAAATGGGAAATTGAATAGTATTTGAACAGTTTTCAAAGCATCCATCACTCACAGCAGAATGCCAAAACAAACTCTAACACCACCGGTCTCATCAGCAGGGTAGACCTGTCACGTAAACCTTTGATGCTTATCTTAATTCTTTGCTTAAATAAAATCCCAGACATGTCATAACTCACAAAAGGCTTAAGTCCATAATTCCATCCGCACGAAAAATAACGCGGAAGGAACAATGGACTAGGTGGACTTATAGAGGTAAGGTCGTAGAAAGTTGAAATGGGCCAAGGGCCCTTAACTCCTTTAAAGCATTCTCGCGGGTCAGTTATAACAAGAATAGCACCCGCGGAAGCCACCCGCCAAAAAGCAGAAGTCCAATCATTATCCAAAAACCCGCGGAAGATATCAGCGGGCGGAAGAACAAAGGAAAAAACATTCTTCTAGAAACACGCGGAGGAACCCGCGAGAAGGAGAAAGAATGGCCTCACATTTGTAAAGGAAAGACGGTTTACAGCAGTGACCTTTCAGAAGCTTGTTAAATATTCCCTGACATCGATGCTTACCTCCTTCATAGAGAGCACGTGACGGATCAACCAATAAGGAGGAGCCAGCTGGATTTCCCAAATGGCCTAGCACATGGCCAACTATTGTCCCCTATCAGAACCGGCCACGTGTCCCTCCAGGTAAAAGGAAGCATCTTCTGGATAGTGAGAGCTGGACCAATCATTCTCTTTCACTCTTGGCTATAAATACCCTCTCAAATCATCATGAGGTATTCATTGACAACTCTCAATATTACATCAATCGCATATATTACCTTCTCTCTCTAGAAGAATGGTACTTATTCTCACGCCGGAGGGTGGTTACGAGAAGACCCCCCCCCCCCCATCTTGTCCTTCTTGTAACGAGCTCACGGTGATTTGTTTTGCAGGATATAAATCCGGGTCTAGGTTGACAACCAAACCATAAAACCTCTTTAACCGGTCCGTTTGCTTAATTGGGTTTGGTCCTCGGTTGTAAGTTTCACATAAAAACATCCTGTTTTTGTATAGCCTTGTAGAGTATATATTTACGTGCATGGGCTTGGTAAGCCAAACGTAGGTAAGGTTCTCATCTTCAAGCTGCTCGCGAGCTATTAGAGGCCAGTTCATGAAAAACTCGTTCGAGACGAGTTTAAATGAGCCCGAGCCCGAGCTCGAGCCTAAAGCTAAGCTCGTTACATAAATTAAGCTTATTGTTATCTACGTTTCAATATAGCATTCTTTCAAAACAGACTTTCGTATGATAATGTGCAAGTCATATATGCACTTATGTACACGGCGTCATAGTTGTATACATATTCGACAACCACAACTTAATGCCCACATAGGTGCATGGTGGGTTTACATAAATGTTTTGATTTTATTTTATAAAGCTTTAAGAACGTTCATTTTAATGGTTGTTTAGCACACCGCAACGTGCACGAGTTCAATGCTAGTTACTAATGATCGTGCTATAGTTATTAAAATTTGACTTTTATTTTTTTCAATTAGTTCATTTACTTCATTTTTAGTGCTATGGAAATTCATGGATTGTGAGGATTCCAAGCAACTTATCTGACTCTTCATCTCTATTTCTAAAAGTTAGATATTTGAAAATAATGATTCTCTGAATATAGAAATTCACTCATCTATGTAAATGTTAGTGAGTATTTAGGAATGAGGAAAAAAAGTAATAAAATAAGTGCTTGTAAGTGAGATAAAGATACATATAAATAATGAAATGTGAGATTAAAAAGATGGATGTTCTACTATGAATGTTTTGACTTTTTTAAAAATTCTTTATCCTCGTATCATTACACCACCACCATAACATAATAGTCGTTCTCACCACCAGAATCCGCCAACCACATACTACCACTATAGCCTATAGGCATCCTCCATACGGAAATCCTCCACTACCCATACATACACACCATTATGACCATCATCCACAACCAGAAAAACACTCATTTCTTTCTAAAAAATAAAAGCGTGCATCATAATGCATAAAATCTAAATCCATCAGAACGTGTGTATTTGATGAAGCCTTTATGGGGCATTTTACGCCATGTGACGTCACGTCACTAAAAAGGCTTTTTGAAAAGAAAAAAAAAGATGTTGTAGATGGAGCCCATACAGATCATTATCTTATTATTATTATTATTATTATTATTATTATTGAATAACCTTCTCCCCCTATGGCCCCATCCGGCGCTTTGTGAGAACAAAACTTTTAAAATATATCATTAAGAACAAAGAACAAGACTTTTGCTTTCGGTAGGTCTATTTACTTTTGAACACACCATAGAATTTGGTCATATGAATTCAAACTCATAATGAAAACAAAAATGTCTTAGTGACAAAGAAACAAAACATTAGGTCCATATATATTTATCTACATAGAAAATGAAAACCATCATTATAAGTTATAACTCAACATTAAAGAAAAGCAAATTTAAAAACCTTATCCGAAAACCGACACTTACGAATTATACACCGTTGCGAACGAAGGCAGACCTTTACCCTAAAAACAAAATAAAACAATTAATTTTATCTACACTTATCAAATATGAATTAAGTATCATTTTATGACGTTTACCTAAAGTTTGTGATAAATCTTTTGGCAAAAAGAAATTGGTGTTATTTTGTGCAAGCACATAAACAGAAAAACCGTCATGTAGATAGCTTAAGAGCATGATCTTCTTCGACTTGTTTTGAGGGTGACGGTTGAGAGTCAACATTAGTCAAACTCTTAGTATTTTCAAATGTTTCAGCTTGAGAGGCTAAGTACTCGAGTGCAACAACAATATCACCAATCAAGGGCCGGAAATTTGCTTGCTCTTGAAGACACATTGCAGTTACTGCAACCACATGGTGCACCGAACGCACGGAGAATCGACCTTGCAGCATAGGGTCCACCAGCTGAACAAACTTCTTACGGTCTTTTAAGAAGGGACGCGACTGCATATATTCAATAATATTATTATTCAAAGCAAAAGCATTTTGTACAACAAAGAAAGATGAATGTACTGAAGAGGCGGCAAATTTGACCCGTTTACTAAATTGCGTCGGTTTGGGTTGGGTTTGTTCACAAATAGTTCGTTTAAAAGATTCAGATTATTATTGAAAAAATATGGTTTGTGTATTCATAATTAAAGCATTAATTAGGCCGATAACTATTACTTAGGCTTGTAAACCAAACGAGCACGAACGGTGTATGTTCGTGTTTGTTCGTTTAATATTAACAGAGCAAACAATCGAACACGGACAATTAACCAAATGCGGTTTCTTGTTCGTGTGCGTTCGTTAAGAGAATGAACATGTCCTGGTATGTTTATATTCATTCATTAACAGTTAAACGAGCAGTTCACAAACGTACACGAACGAACATAACTAAACATAGATGAACGAACGTAACGAGCTAAAACAGTTAAAAAAAAGTATGTGAAGAACAATGTGTTGGACCTAAAAAGTTATTAAAAATAACTAGACTAAGTTGTAATGGGCCAAAAATTTTAAATGATAATATTAACGAACATCAACAAATTTAAACCAATGAACGTGAACGAGCGTTCAAGAGACATGTGTTCATGTTCATTCGTTTAATTGAATGAATAAAAGTTTTTGTTCATGTTCATTCATTATTAAATAAAAAAAAAAGTTCCCACCGAACTGTTCACTAAGCATTCAATTCGTTTACAAGACAACTATTACTAATTAATAGTGGTGTGCATGAAACTGAAAATTCTGATTTGTAACCGAAAAAACCGAACCCAAACAAAAACCGACAGTTTGGTTTTTTGTAAAAACTGAACTTTTGGTTAGGTTTTGGGTTTGCGTGCAATTAAAACCGAAAAAAAATAACCGAATATATGGCTTTTCAATTTTAGTTGTGAATCTTATGTAATATATAAGAACTTAATAAATAATGTTACCCAAATATTTTAGCCCAATTTATAATATTAATGTAACTATTAGTTATAAAAAATATTAGGCACAGTTTTAGGCCCAAATTCATTATTTTAGGTCATTTTTTAGCCCAAATATTTCAAGCCTAGATTGTAAAACCGAAAAAACTGAAACTAAGGCGAACCCAAATCGAAACCCAAAATAACTGAAACTGAAAAGACCAAAACCAACTTTTCGGTTTTTGGTTCTGTTTGAACCGAAAACCGACCCATGCACACCCTACTAATAAAAGTAATAATCTTTAAAAGTCAAAAAGTCAACTCACCCAAACAACTAAATTCTGCTCTCCCAGCTTCTTAGTCGTATCAATGGCTCTACGTCCGGTAATAAGCTCCAGCATAACGACACCAAAGCTATAGATATCCGACTTTGTAGTTAGCTTACCACTCATAGCATAATCAGGAGCACAATAACCATAAGTACCCATAACTCGAGTCGACACATGAGTGTTATCACCAACCGGGCCCAATTTAGCCAGCCCAAAATCTGAAAGCTTGGGCTTATAGTCATGATCCAATAAAATGTTTGAAGATTTTAAATCGCGATAAATTACAGGCGGGTTTGCTTTGCAATGGAGATACTCGAGCCCACGGGCTGCACCAACAGCAATCTTTAATCGAGTGTACCAATCCAGTGGCTCCTGATCGGGCTCTAGATCTGAAAATATAAAAATATTATATGTTAAAGTTATTCAACTAAGTTAAGCTTTTTGTGACAAAATATGAATCATGTGAAGTCACAAGAATCATATTCATTTCTTGAAGCATTAACATGGTACAAAAGCAAATATAAGAAATTTATTATCCGTTTATTTTCGGTCAAAGTGTGTTGTAATTTCCAGCTGTCAGTTAACTACTACTTTGTAGATAACAAAATTTTCCGGTCAAAAGCGGGCAATAAGAAGAAAAAGAACAAGAATAATGGAGAAAGATAGTAGCTTTTTATCTTTCTTGCTAAATCTGTATCTTTTTTAAACTAAGTATTAAGATCATTACTTATAAAATAGCAAGCACATTTCAAATCACAGACAATATTAGCATATACATCAAAAGATTAAAGCCCAAAATCGACACCAAAGGCATTGAAATTTCAAAAAAAAAAATAATAATAATCTTTTGAGGCTCCAGTTCTATGTTAAATTGTTAATCTGCATTAACAAGCATTATTATAACTCTGAAACCAAAATGTGTATCATCAGTATAATATCAAAGGCGCAAATATATCATTAGAGCTTACCAAAAAGATGATTTTCGAGGCTACCGAGTGGCATGTACTCATAAACCAACAGTCTCTGATCTCCATCAGTACAATAACCGATCAAAGTAACAAGATTCGAATGGCGCAAAAGACTCAACATAAGCACCTCAACAATAAACTCCTGGTTCCCTTGAAGACCATTAAGGTTCAACTGCTTTACCGCAACCACCTGCTCATCAGAAGTCAACCATCAATCCCAAAATCCAGCACTATAATCACTTAACAAAATACGACAACAACTTACTTTCCCGGACTCTAACCGCCCCTTGAAAACACTCCCGAACCCCCCTTCACCGATCAAATTCGCATCCTTAAAGTTCTGTGTCGCAACCGCAAGTTCACGAAACGAAAAACTATGAGCCACATTAGCCCTATGACTACTAAACCTTTTCTCCCTCATTGGTTCATCATTCACCTTCTTATCTACACACCAACATTATTCAAATTCAATAAATAAATCCACAAATCAATACAAAATAGTAGAGGTGCATAAAACCGAAAAATCCAATCCAAAACCGAAAAAAAACTGAAAATACCGAACCAAAACAAAAACTGACGGTTTGGTTTTATGTTTTGTAAAACCCGAACCTATAAATTTTCATTTAGTATTTAAAGTAATGCATAACGAATTTAACAAATATATAACTCAAATATTTTAGCCCAAATGTATAATAATCAATCATTCAACCCAAAATTTTCAAGCTCAAATGGCAAATGCGAAAAAACCGAACCCAAACCAAAAATCAAGAAACTGAAACCGAACGGATTTCAAAATTCCAACCAAGTTTCGGTTTTTGGTTTGGTTTTCTCCTGAACCAAACCGTGCACACCCCGCAACATAAACATATCAAACCTGCAACTCGATTTGATTCGACATCACCATCGAAATTTTTAACATTTTTATAGCAGCATTTAATGCAAGAAAACCACTTCTTCATCTTCAACACAAACCCACTTCAGAATTTACATATAACAAATTACAAACCCTAATGAAGCAAAAAAAGTACTAAAAATCGAAAAAAAATTAAATTTTTTTTCATATAACACGACAATTAACAAATCAACACGGAATTGACATAACCCAATTGAATAACCCAACAAAAATAAGACTAAATTGGAACTAATTGATCAAATTGAAGCACAAAAGTACAAAAATTGAATAATAAACCAAATGGGTACAGAAAAAAACAAAAAATTGAATAAATTTAAGCAGCAAAAGCGGTAAAGAGTATGAATCTGGTGAATTGGGCTAAGAATTTAAGTGTGATAGATGACGTATCAAATCCGTCGTAATAAATGGGTGCCAGTGTATTCATACTATATTTGACACGGATTAATATTTAGTGGATATATTTTGTGACTCGGTTATGATTTTGCTTCGTTATATAGAGGGTGTCAATGAATGTGGATGCCATGTAGGCTCGGAACATTCGGTTTCAAACAGGTTAACTTTTTAAAACCGGGTTAGGTTTTCGGTTCGGTTTTTAGGTTTAAAAATTTGAATCTGGTTTTCGAACCGGGGCCTACCAATAAAACGATAATCACTGATATCGCTTTTACACTTGGGGAGGGAAAAGATATTAGATCTTCTCTTCTCGTCATATCTGACGCGCCTGTCTTTCTGTCTTCCATGTTGATTGCGGGCATGCTCCCGGATCATGCAATAGAGATGGTCCTGTCTTACTTTATTTTTTGTCGTACTTATGACTATGCTATTAAATAAATAATTAAACTTAGTAATTTAAGAAATAAGGTAAGATATAAAATTTGTGACCTTTACTATATTATATTACTATATTATATGAGTATTTATTGAGTATGATAAGAAAATCATTATTCATATATTAGTGTTGGGCCATATGTTATGGTATTCTCGCTCTCTCCATATCGTCTTCTCTCGTGCACCAACCACCGTGCTGGCCTGTGTTTTGTACATTCTATGGCAAAGGTCACATGCACTCCATCACCTTCCACACCACGACATGCACGGTGGCGGTGCCAAATCACCACCTTCGTTGTGTTGTAGGGAGACCATTGCACATGGTTTTAAGATTACAAGTCATTTAGTTATTTTATTTTTTTATTTACGTCATGTAAAATGACATTTATGTCTATAGTTAATGGTTACTAAAATACATTTCGTAAATTTATACCACTGATAGGTCACTGGTTCACCCACTTATCTTCATTCCACTTACTATTGAAGACATCCCTCAAGAAAAAACACACCATGGATGAGAAAACCCTAAGGCCAATCCGAAACCATCTATTTGTGTGTCACATGTGAGATTTGAGCCCAAAGCATCCTCTTTTTAAATTGAAGTTTTTAGCTTTTTAATATTTTTTTTATAAAAATAAACTTGTAATTATGATAAATAAGTATGAGGGTCCCAAAATAAATGCTAAAAAGATATTATTAAATCGTTGAATGTCGTTCTCAGTGGCGCTTTTAAGACTTTCACCGCCTCGTTTCATTTATATATGTTTCGGTTCCAGCTAAGCAAAATAGAAACTTACTCATGGAACGACTTTATTACATTATCCCTAGTATTGTGTTCTTTTGTTTCTTTTTCTTTTCTTTTTTATTATTATTTTTTAACGGCTATTAAAACTACTTCTAATATCTAATATCTAATATCCAAGTGAGTCTTTTTAAAACAGGATGTTAAACGTAAAACATCTATACTGATTTTGACACTTCAGACATGTCTTACCTCGGATTCAAGAACACCATTAAGGAGAAAATCCATCACTATAGGACTTGAGTCAGGTTTCGAACCTAGAACCTTAAGACTCAAACCTTAACCATCACCCACATATCATTAGACCAGAATTCTTAGCAATCAGTCTCTCCAGTTAGGTAATGTAATTGTTTCTAACTTTAATAATCTTTAAATTTGTATTTTGGCTTGTGTTAAAATAAAATAAAACAAAAACATTTGTTTTTCTATGTGGGAATAGGGTTGTTCACAAATCCAGCCAAACCGAACGTAGGCTTGCTCATATTTGGTTTGGTTCGAAAGTGAGCCGAACCGTGCGGATTGAATAATAAGAAACGAGCGGCACTTTTATGCTTGAACTTGGTTTGGTTTAAAAAAAGGCTTGGTTTGGCTTGGTTTTGTTTGGTTTCTTACATTTTAATTTTAAATTTCTAAAAGTAATAAATATAACTAATTCAAGACTTTTAACTCCAAAATGTCTCGACTTTCAATAAAAAAAAACGTCTAAAACTCAAAGTTAACAAGAAAACATATATAAAACGAGCAGCTAGAGTTTAAATTTGAATTTTAAAGTCAACACAAAATAGGAAAATTTCAAAAACTATAAAAAAAATACTTAATATATATATATATATATAATAAATAATTCAAGCAAAAACAAATCGAACCGATCGAGGCTTTGCTCGTGCTTGGTTTGTTTTCAAACCGGACCGAGCCAAACGACTAATTTCCAAACCGAGCTGAAATTGAACGAACATTTTTCGAGCAATTTTTAAGCGAGCGACGAGTAGTTTAGGCAGCCCTACGTAGGAAGGGTTTAGTGTGTTACATGTATTTACATGTCCTTAAGGGAGTATCCTGACGATGAAGTGTTATATCTTAGTAGTTTCAAATCCTGCACTTTACGGGTTTTAGTGAACTTATTCTAAAAAATTTAGAAATTGATGTTAAATAAATGTATATGTACGTGAGTTTAAGAACTAAGGTAATGAAGAAACACTAAGTGACCCGGTACAGATTATAGATAATCTGGGGGTTAAGTAATGTTTCCCACGGATGAGGTCTAACTGAGAAGGCTGTTCTTCAGGAGACCTGCAAAACAAACACCGTAAGCTCGTCACTGAGAAGGGGGGGAGTTCCTCCTTGTGACCACCCTCCGGCGTGAGAATCAGACTAGGTTGCTCTGAATATAAGTGTATATTAAGAGATTGCTAGATAACTGGATATCAGATGATCTTACCATTCCAAGATATTGGAGTATTTATAGCCGAAGGTAGGTTTCCTAGAAGGTACAGCCGGCTGAATAGTATTCCTGTTCAACCAACAGTGGACTATGCATAGGCCATACTGGTTGGTGGGTAGGTTACGGCCAACAGTAACAAAGTCGGCTGCACTATTCCACCAACTGTAGATTATGCACGTCCTACTTACTGTGGATTGTACGCAGGCCATGCTGGTTGGTGAATAGGTTACGGCCAACAGTAACACTATTCCACCAACTGTAGGCCGCGCATGCTCCTCAGTAAGGGTTGGTGAGTAGGCAGCGGCTAATAGTGACAAACAGTACTAGAGGGTGCTCCTCCTCGCCCTGTTGTCGATGAGCTGTCACCCTGTGATTGGCTCATGGGCTGTTCTGGTCAGATCGTCTGTCCTTTCCATACCTTGGTAGGTATGGTACAAAAGATCTTTCAGAATCAGACTGGCTCATTTAGGCGGGATTGTTCCCGCCTTGCTCATTCCTTCATGTGACTACTGAAGTAGCTAGTGTCTTGTGCGTGTAGCCCTGCTGTCTGCGGGTAGCCTTCCCTGATGGCTTGTATCCGCAACTGCGGGAACAGGCGGGGTACTTCACCATTGGGAGGCTTTCCCTGCGTGTTCAGCTTGTGTACTGCGCGTAAGATCCTATGAGCATGGTGGGTCCTGCGGGAGCAGATGGCCTTTGCGCAGACGTCCCTGTTCAAGGTGAGTCTTGCGGGACCAACTGATCTCTGCTGGGACCTACCTCTTCAAGTCCCCCCAGTCCAATGTTCTTCTCATGAATGTTTAATAAAGTGAGGTGAACTTTTGGACTAATGTCACTTGCAAAGGGGTTTTGAAAAGGGGTTTCTAGTTTTAAGGTTCTCCGTGGGGATTCTTCCCGCGGGTTTCCTAATGTCACTTGCAAAAATTCCCGATTTTTTTGCTTGATCTTTGGGTATGATGCGGGTAGGTATGTAACTTTCTCGCAAGTCAGGAGCGTTGAGTCTCACTTGTGTGGATTCTCCTTGAGGTTTTAGTGGTTTTGAACATAGTGATCAATTATGTTTAAACCACCAATTCCATCCTGGAGCCTCAAACAATGTATTTCTCGACGTTCCCGCTCTGCGGGGATGTTATTTCCGTTTCCACAAGCATTGACCAGAAGATCCTTCCTGGTTTCAATTCCCTGCCGGGCGCTAGGTATGTTAAGGGTTTTGCCTTAACACTGTACCCGCGCTCGTCTTACGGTTACTTTACTTTCAAGGTACTCCTGGCGTCAATTCCCTGCGGGTGCTAGATACGTGAAGGGTTTTGCCTTAACACTGTATCCGCACCCGTCTTATAGTTACTTTGTTGCCGGGGTATTCTTGGCTTCAATTCCCTGCGGGTGCTAGGTATGTGGAAGGTTTTGCCTTAACACTGTACCCGCATCCGTCTTATGGTTACTTGGTTGCCAAGGTAAGGGGTATTTTCCCGCTTACCTTTGAATCTTTTTGAATTTTGAATTTTGAAATTCGAAAGGTTGGTGAGGATAAGAACAGTCCAAACATCTGAAACGTCGTGTGACGGTTTCTTCTGACTGTGTCAGGACGTGCAGGAAGTTATGGTGACGTGACAGAACATGGTCGTTCCAGTCGCTTTTTCAGGCGCGTGGGCATGATTTTTCGGGCGCGTGGCCGCGAAATTACTGGCACACGTCCTTTCAGCAGCTGTTGCCATCTTGCTTTTTGCCACGTGTCATAGTTTCATTGCACCCTTGATTTCTCTCTCATCCGCATTAAATTCACCGCATTAATTGCGATTACTATATAAAGGGGGAGAGGGTTATTTGCAATTCACACTTTTCACTCTTCTTCTTAGTGATTTCCGGCAAATACTCCCCTTTTTCAGGCAAGCATTTTCCCGAAATCACTCTTCTTTCTGCAATAATGTCCTCTCGTGATGCTGAAGCTATAGCTGACGACAGGGGTACTGCTGGTGAGTGCCAGTGTGCTCTGCCCGGCGATCAGTACCGGTATGTTGTCAGGAAGTTCATGCTCGATCATCTCGAGCCTGAGTTTCCTGAATCCCACCAGACCGTGTACGATGCCCCCAGTGGCAAGATCGGGGTTTATGCTGCATTTTTTGTCTATGGGAATCTTAGATTCCCATTGACAAAATTTGTTTACCGTGTCCTTGAGAGGCACGGTGTCCATTTGACCGAGCTGCACCCCATGGCGATCGCCAAGATTCGCCATTTTGAGTGGGTGTGCCGGATTTTGGGCATCGAGCCCCATGTGGACCGCCTGATGACCTTCTATACCTGGAGGTGCATCCAAGGGTGGTACACCCTGACGACCCGTATTAAGGGTCTGAAGATTTGCGACACCGAGCGCAGTCTTCGCGCGTGGAAGCAGGAATTCTTCTACATTTCTGCCCGCGCCATCCCCCTTGCCATGAAGTTTAAAAATGGCCAAGCGATACCGAGCCTTCACGCCCCCAACTACCAGGAGGCGGAATGGTTTTCGAAGATATCCCGGATCCAATCTCCGGTTTACCGGTTTGCGGAGTCCGGGATGGTCATGTTAGGGATGAGCCGGGTGTGGAAAGATGCATCTCTGGTTCTCATCCTCCTCGAATACGGTTTGAACTCTATTCCCTATGGTATGTCTTGTTTTTCTTTTTTGATACAAGTTTGTCTTCTAACTGTTTCTTTTTTTTTTTTTTTTTTTTTTTCAGAGGGAAATGATTTGGAGTCGCTTCTGTTTCCGCGGGAAGCCGACGGTCCCGCGCGGATGGGTACTCGTGCTTTGGACGAGGGCGAGTTGCCCATCCTGGAGCAAACAGCGGATCGGTTTGTGGAGGTCTATCCGCTGGGCCACGAGATCCTGAGCCAACGGCGGCCAGGTAAGGCGATATTCCTTCCTCAACCCCTTAATGTTGTACCCGCTGTTGGAATTCTTGACCTGTCTTCTTCTGAGGAATCCTCAGATGCTCCTCCATTGGTGCGGAAGAAGAAAGCTGCTGCCGGCGGGAAAGGGAAGGAGAAGGCCTCCACGGCTGGTCCGGTGGTTCTATCTGACTCGGAGTCAGATAGTGAAGAGGTGGCGGGGAAGCCCGGTGGTGAGGAGACCACTGTTCCGGAGGCTACGACCGTTACCTCCGGAGAACCAACGAAGACGACGGTGACCGGGACCAAGAGGCCGGCTCCATCGGGTTCCTCCCCGCCCGTCCGTACGTTCAGGGTCAAGAAAACCCGTAAGTACAATCATAATGTCTTTGCAGATTTATTACTTCTTAAATTTAACATTGTGCAGGCGTGTATGTTGACGCATTCCGGGGTGAAGCGCAGGGGGGTACCTCCCCGCCAATGACGGTAGGCTCGGTCAGCCTTCCTGAGGCGTCGACCCAGGCGCCTGCATCCGTTGGTCCAGTTGCTCATTCATTTGGGCCAACTGTTCCGGTCGAGATGACGTCACCGCCGGCCGTGAGTGCGATTTTTACAGCATCCTTCACGGAGCCGGCGGTTACTGCTGCTGCTGATGAGGCGGCGACCGCGGCGGCGACCCCAACGGCGACCACGGCGGCTGCCACCATGCCCGCGCCACCGGCACCAATGGCCGGACCATCAGGTACGCGCAGGGCTTCCCGCCGATCTTTGCCACCTTCCCGTCTGCCTGACCTGTTGGATGGATTTCCTTTAGGTTCAGGTGATGGGTTTGGCGGTTATCGGCCTGTCATTGACCCTACAGGTGCGTAGGGTTCCTTTCTTTTTCCCTTATGTTTTTTATCATCTTTTCCTTACTGCCTTTGTTTCTTTTGCAGTGACGGATTCCAATGAAGTGTATGTTCCGCGATGGAACATACGCCGAGGAACAACCCTTCGCACACCTGTGGAGTGCGTGGACTGGGTTCGCCACGCTGCTCCCCCGGGTGCGTTGGGGGAAGCCATGGTTAGCTACCAGGAGGGTAGGCTAACCAATGAGCTTCGGGTTCTCCAGGCCCAGATGCAGCCGCGCGTCGAGCTGCTTTGTCGTGAAAACGACAAGTTGAAAGCAGCTCGCGCCAAGGACGTATCTGAGGCGCGTGCTCTTCGGGAGGAGAACCAACAGCTGGCGGCAGCTGCCGCCGACAAGGAGAAGGCCTTCAAGGCCCTCGAGGTTGAAGTTCAGGCGCGACTCGAGGCCCGCTCCAAGGCTGCCCAAGCTGTGAATGAACAGCTTCGGCTGGCCAGGGAGACTGCGCGAAACGCAACCGAGAGGGTTGCCCAGGCTGAAGCCGTTGCTGAGCCTCTGCGTGTGGAGAATGAGGAGCTGAAAGGCAAATTAGAGGCTCTCCAACGCGCTCATGATGCCTTGGCAATGGAAGATGCCAAGAAACTCCAGGAAATCCTGGACCAGAGGGGGGTGCTTGACCAGACCCAGCGGAAGCTTAAGGGCGTCGAAGAGGCTGCCGCAAAGGAAGTTTTACTTGCCAACCTTAACAAGAGCGAAGCCGAACGCGCCCATAACGAAGCTCAAGCTGCCCTCCAATGGCTTCTTCGAGAAGCGTTGCCTCAGGTATGTTTAACTTTGTCTTCACGCTTTTCTTTTGTAAGAAAAGGTTCTAACACTTGTATATTTTTTTTTTTGTAGGTTGTGCGTCGGGTCTTTTCAGAGACCTCTTACGATGATGCTATGACCGCAGCCCTCAACGCTTCTCATGAGGATGGGGAAAAGGCCGGCTTCCTGCTTGGTCTAGGGTTTGTTGAGAAAGGCGTCCCGCCTTCCAACTTCCCTTTGTTCGATGTGGATACCGAAGCCATTTATGACCAAGCATTGAACCAATACGCCGCCTTCCCGCATCCAGTGGTGGAAAAGGTGGACGAAGTAGCTGTTGCTGATGATGGGTTAGCTGTTCTCAAAGCGTTCCTCGAACCACCCCGTTCTTCTGACGGAGCGGGTCCAAGTGGAAGCGGCCCTGAAGCTTGATCCTGAAGATCCCTTTCCATTGCTAAGATAGACTTGTATAGATTTACTCTTTCAGGCGGGTAGTAACCCGGCCATTCTTGTAATATATCATTGAAATATAAATCTTTTTGCGGATAAGATTGTTATTTCCTTCTTTGGATTCCTTGCTTTATAAACTCATAACTTGCATACTTAGTTTTAGCAATTTTCCAAGTGTTTTAGAATAAGTTAACCTGTTGAACGTGGTTGATGATGGGTTAAAGTTTCGCTTCCTCCTTCGTGATTGTGCGGGTAGAACCGTCACTTGCACTTGGTAGGATGGCTAAATTTTAACTGTCATCTGACCTGCGTGTAGGTTTTCCTCATTTTTCCTCGAAATTTCTAAGTATTTAGGATAAGTTAACCTTTGAACGTGGTTGATAGTGGGTTAAAGTTTTGCTTCCTCTTTCGTGATTGTGCGGGTTGAACCGTCACTTGCACTTGGTAGGATGGCTAAACTTTACCCATACCTGACCTGCGTGTAGGTTTTCCTTATCCTTATTTCTAAGTATTATATATTTTTTTTTTTTTTTTTTTTTTTTAGGATAACCTTTGAACGTGGTAGATGATAGTTTGAAGTTTTGCTTCCTTATTTGTGATTGTGCGGATAAGACCGTCACTTGCACTTACAAAGATGGCTAAACTTTACTTACATCATACCTGCGTGTAGGTTTCCCCTATTTTTAACGTTGTGTTTATGCGGGTTTTGCCGCCTTCCACACGCAATGACTTACTTCTCCTCATTTATGCGGTAAATACCGGCACCAGTGGGGAGTTCATAAGGATAAAGGTAAACACATTATGAAAGGAGAATCATTTCCATTAGAAGTGGCTCTTGGCCTTTTCTTTACAAGTTTTGGAATTGATCTACATATAACATTTGCGTAATTGAGCTCCATTCCATGTTCTTGGGATGGGAGTGCCATCGAGCCTTTCGAGCCGGTATGCGCCCTTTCCCAGAACCTGTTTGATAACGTATGGCCCTTCCCAGATCGGGGCCAACTTTCCTGGGCGTTCTTGGTTCGAAGCCTCGTTGTTACGCAGTATGTAGTCTCCTTCCTTGAAGTTGCAGAGTTTTACCCGCGTGTTGTAGTACTTTTGCATTTGTCGTTTGTAGTTCTCTTCACGCACTGCGGCTAAGTCTCTGCGTTCCTCGGTTAGCATAAGATCCAACCGTCTTTCCGCATCATTGTCTTCTGGCTGACTCAAGACCCTTGGTGAGGGTAGACCAATTTCGACCGGGACCATGGCTTCAGTGCCATAAGTGAGGCTGAACGGGGTTTCTCCCGTACTGGCCTTCTTCAACGTTCTGTTTGCCCAAAGGACGTGCGGAAGCTCGTCCACCCAGCCGGATCTGTGTTTCAAGAGTCTTTTCTTTATGCCTTCAACGATGCTTTTATTTGCTCTTTCCACCTCACCATTTCCTTGCGGGTGTGCCACTGAGGTAAAGGTGTGGGTGATTTGAAGTTCTTTTAGCCATTGTTGTAGCTTTTTGTCAGCAAAGTTGGTGCCGTTATCGCTCACCAAATTCTGTGGAAGTCCAAAACGACAAATTATAAATTCCCAAATAAATTTTTTGATATGTTTTGCGGTTGTTTGGGCTAAAGGTTTTGCTTCTATCCACTTGGTGAAGTAGTCGATGGCTACCACTAGGAACTGAACATTTCCTGCTGCTGTAGGAAATGGGCCTGTCACATCGATGGCCCACTTCTGAAATGGCCATGAAGAAGTGACTGGAACCAGTTCGTTTTTCGGGCGATGCGTGTTAGGTGCGTAAAGCTGGCAAGACCTGCATTTTCTGATGTATGCCAGTGCATCCGTATGCATCCCCGGCCAAAAGTATCCCGCGTTGTTTAGCTTGGCTACAACAGCGCGGGGACCTGCGTGTACCCCACAGATGCCTTCGTGTACTTCCCTTAGGAGGTAGTTGGCATCTTGGTTGTCCACGCATCTCAAGAGTGGGCCAAGAAAGTTACGTCTGTAAAGGATGTCATTGACGAGTTGATAATTCAGTGCTTTACAGCGTAGTTTTCTTGCCTGTGTTTTTGACTCTGTTAGTATTCCAGCTGCAAGGTAATTTATTATTGGTGTCATCCACGTTTCTGTACTGGTTTGGATGACACAAATTTCCTTGTGCGGGACTGATGGCGCTTCGAGGAGTTCAATGCGGATGTCCTTTCCCAGGTGGGTGAAGGCTAGTGATGCAAGCTTGCTTAACGCATCCGCAGATTTGTTTTCGCTGCGCTTGACATGTATGACTTTACAATCACTAAAATCACGCATAAGGGTTTTTGCCTGGGCGAGGTACAGGGCCATGGTGTCGTTCACAGCCGTGTATGTTCCATTTATTTGGTTGGCCACCAGCATGGAATCCACATGGGCTTCCAAGTTTTTCACTCCCATCTTACGCGCAATTCTCAAACCGGCCAAGAATGCTTCATATTCGGCTTCGTTATTCGTACTTGGAAAGTCCAGCCGAATAGCGTAAGTATATTCTTGGCCCGCTGGGTTGGTTAATTTTAACCCTGCGCCTGAACCCTCGTTACTGGCTGCTCCATCAGTATAGAGTCGCCAGACATCATTGACGTCCTGTGCTGGGGAGGGTTGAGCCTCCTCCTGGCACTCTTTCTCCCGCGAAGCGGGGACTTCTGCAATAAAATCGGCCAGGACCTGGCCTTTTATGGCTGGTCTTGGCTTGTACTTAATTGCATATTCTCCCAATTCAATTGCCCATTTGGCTAGACGTCCCGATAATTCGGGTTTGCCTAGAACGTTTGAGAGTTTGAAGTTGGTGAGAATGGTGATTGGGTGGCCCTGGAAATATCGTCTTAACCTGCGTGAAGCATGTATAAGTGCTAAGACTAATTTTTCGAGGGTAGAGTACCGGGTTTCTACGTCTGTTAGTACACGGCTAACATAATAGATTGGCATCTGGACGCCCTTTCGTTCTACTAGCAGGACTGCCCCGGTTGCTCTATCTGTTGCGGAAAGGTATAGGATTAACTCCTCTCCCGCTTGTGGTGCTGTAAGTGTTGGGAGTTCGATCAGGCGTGACCGAATCTCCTGAAAAGCTGCTTCCGCTTCTGGTGTCCAGCGGAAGTGCGTTTTCTTCAAGCAGTTTCTCAATGTTGACACGAAAGGAAACGACTTATCTGCATGGTTTGCCAAGAAGCGATTAAGTGCGACTAGTCGTCCATTCAGTGTCTGAGCCTGTTTGATGGTGGTAGGTGATTCCATTTTAACAATGGCTTCAACCTTTTCAGGGTTCGCTCTAAAGCCATCTTTAGTAACAATGACTCCCAAGAACTTCCCTTCTTCCATCCCAAATGAACACTTGCTCGGGTTGAGCTTCATGTTTATCTTTCGGAGCGTGTTGAAAGTTTCTTCAATGTCTTTCAACATCGCCTCAGGCTCGAGGCTTTTGATGACCAAATCATCCATATAGACTTCCAAGTTTCTCCCGATTTGGGCATGAAACTCTTTGTCCATTAGTCGTTGGTACGTGGACCCTGCATTCTTAAGTCCGAATGGCATCATTTTATAACAAAATGTACCATCGGGCGTCCGAAATGCGGTTTTGTCCTGGTCATCAATGGCCATGTGGATTTGGTGGTACCCCTTATACGCATCCAAGAAGCATTTAAGGCGGAATGGTGCCAACGAATCCACTTTGAGATCAATTTCTGGTAACGGATAACAATCTTTGGGGCATGCTTTGTTCAAATCTTTGAAATCTATGCACATGCGCCATTGTTTGTCATTCTTCGGTACCATTACGGGATTTGCAACCCATGTTTGATATCTACTAACGCGTACGATGCCTGCGTCAAGGAGTTCCTTGACTTGGGTTCTACACGCGTTAGTTTGCTCAGGCCCCATCACTCTGCGCTTTTGTACGATCGGCGTAACAGCCGGATCGCATTTGAGTTTATGCTCCGCCTTACTTCGGGGTACACCAGTCATGTCAGCTGGTGCCCACGCAAAGATGTCAGCGTTTTTCTGCAGTAAGCGTTTGAGTAAGGTGCGGGTGGGATCAACGATTGTTGGTCCAATGGTAACGGCCTGGTCGGGGTATTTGCCATTGAAGGCCCATTTTTCTGGTTCAGTGATGGTTGGTTTAGCCTTTTTTGGTTTGGGTTTAGATGAAACAGATGCAATGCATACCTGGGGAATGCCAGAGATCATTGCTACACCCTCAGCTGTTGGCCATCCCATCATGCCATGGACTGAAGATACCACGGCGTTGAATCTTGCCATCCCGTCTCTTCCGAATAGGATGTCGTACGTATGATGTGGCTTTTTCATTACGACAAAATCCACGTCTTCTGTGCGTGAATGATTCCCATCAGTAAGAGTAACGGGGAAAGATAGGATACCCAGGGGTGTTTCTGTACTTCCGTCAAACCCTTCCATTGAAGCGTTGACCGTTTCCAAGCGTTCTTTGTCTTCATCATCCAGCTTATCAAAGAACTGTCTGTACATCACTGTCGACGAAGCGCCGTTGTCAGCAAGAGTGCGTGAAGTGATGTAGTGCCCCAGCTGGCTTCTGATGACGATGGGGCCTTCTTTGCTGGGGCCTCCTGGCACTCGCGGGAAGCGCACCTCAGCTTCTTTCCACGCGCATGGTTCTGCCACCCGTCTTTTTCTTCCTCTGACCTTGCCATGAACCATGTTGATGCTGATATCGACGGGCTTTCGTCCGTTACCTCTGTACCGGTTGTCATTCCTTCCTCCCTTCCTGATCGATGCCACAAGATGTGCAAGCCTTCCGTCCTTGACAAATGTCTCAATAATATCCTTCAAGGATGTGCACTCTTCAGTACCATGACCCTTTGTCCCGTGGAAATCACAGGATTTGCTTTGATCCGCATTAGGTTTCTGCCGGATCAATGGGGCTTTAGGCCATGGTAATTTTTCCGTGGCAAATATCTCCGTGACGCTCTTCGTGAGTGGCGTCCACCGGTGTTTTCGGTTTGAAGGGTGTGTGTTGTCCCTTCCGCCAACAAGAGGGCGAGAGCTGGATGAGGTGTCAAAGTTTACCCTTGACTGCCTAATACCTAGCCTCCTCTTTTTGTTTTGCCGGGCGATCCGGACATTGTTCTCTCTGGTCCTCTGCGTGTAGAGGTGTGTACTCTGGGGAAGATCTCTTCCCAGTTGCTTTTCCGTCTCGGCAAAGCGCTTTGCCGCCGTCATGATGGCATCCCAAGTTGATGGCATGCCATCCTTACCCGTCAATGTGCGGATAAGTTCTGGGTATTCGGCGCCTTGGATGAAGGCGGCGCGAACCAGATCTTCACTTATGTTGCCGAGACTAAGCTTTTTGGAGTTGAAGCGAGTGATGAAGTCTAGTAGAGATTCATCCTCCTCTCTCACGCAGTTAAGGATCGTCCACTGCTCTTCAGTGTACTTCCTCTGTTGGCTGAAATGCTGGCTGAACTTGTTCTGAAAGTCCGCCCAGTCATATATGTGGTGGATCGGTAAACGATCGAACCATGCCCTGGCCGCTCCGACCAGAGTCATCTGGAACATGTAGCACCACGTGGGTTCCGTCCAGTTGCTGACGGTAGCCCCCGCAATGAACCTGTTCAAATGGTCGTCTGGGTCGGATAGACCATCGTAAGTGCCAATGTTGGACATTTGTTTGGCACTTCTCGGGGCGATTGCTTCCGCAATGTCCCTTGCGAACTTTGACTTCCCTGCATTTGTAGCAGTTGGTCTAAAGGTTTTGGAAAAGTCACGCGGGTTTCTCTCCACGATTGGTTTAAAGGCTTCCCCAAAATTCCTTTTTGGTTGGACGTCCGTTTCCTTACGCTTCCCTTTCGCCTTATGGCGAGGGTTCGCGTCGGTGTCGGACTCCAACTCGTCGTCTGAGTACTCGCAGTCACTGCTCATATTGAGGTGTTGGCGAGTACTGGCGAATTCGTCAGCCTGTTGAACTGAACGCAAGCGTTCGTCCAATTCGGCTTGGAATTCTCTTTGCCGTGCTTCGGCCCATGCCTTCACTTGATCTAGTGTTTGGCGAGGAACCTTCGTTCGTTTTTCCAGTTGGGTATCGGAGAACCCCAATGGAATATTTACTCCACTTGCCCCGGCTTGGGTAGTCGGGGTAGTGTTCGTAAGGATTGTATAACCGCCGGTGTTTCCCCCAGTTGCTGGGGTTGTTACCGGGGTTTCTTGGTCGGTTACTGGCCTTTGAACCGGAGTAACGTTAACCATTTCTTCAGAAATTGTGAAAAAAACTAAAGTAGTTCTAGCTTTTGTCCCACGGATGGCGCCAATGAAGAAACACTAAGTGACCCGGTACAGATTATAGATAATCTGGGGGTTAAGTAATGTTTCCCACGGATGAGGTCTAACTGAGAAGGCTGTTCTTCAGGAGACCTGCAAAACAAACACCGTAAGCTCGTCACTGAGAAGGGGGGAGTTCCTCCTTGTGACCACCCTCCGGCGTGAGAATCAGACTAGGTTGCTCTGAATATAAGTGTATATTAAGAGATTGCTAGATAACTGGATATCAGATGATCTTACCATTCCAAGATATTGGAGTATTTATAGCCGAAGGTAGGTTTCCTAGAAGGTACAGCCGGCTGAATAGTATTCCTGTTCAACCAACAGTGGACTATGCATAGGCCATACTGGTTGGTGGGTAGGTTACGGCCAACAGTAACAAAGTCGGCTGCACTATTCCACCAACTGTAGATTATGCACGTCCTACTTACTGTGGATTGTACGCAGGCCATGCTGGTTGGTGAATAGGTTACGGCCAACAGTAACACTATTCCACCAACTGTAGGCCGCGCATGCTCCTCAGTAAGGGTTGGTGAGTAGGCAGCGGCTAATAGTGACAAACAGTACTAGAGGGTGCTCCTCCTCGCCCTGTTGTCGATGAGCTGTCACCCTGTGATTGGCTCATGGGCTGTTCTGGTCAGATCGTCTGTCCTTTCCATACCTTGGTAGGTATGGTACAAAAGATCTTTCAGAATCAGACTGGCTCATTTAGGCGGGATTGTTCCCGCCTTGCTCATTCCTTCATGTGACTACTGAAGTAGCTAGTGTCTTGTGCGTGTAGCCCTGCTGTCTGCGGGTAGCCTTCCCTGATGGCTTGTATCCGCAACTGCGGGAACAGGCGGGGTACTTCACCATTGGGAGGCTTTCCCTGCGTGTTCAGCTTGTGTACTGCGCGTAAGATCCTATGAGCATGGTGGGTCCTGCGGGAGCAGATGGCATTTGCGCAGACGTCCCTGTTCAAGGTGAGTCTTGCGGGACCAACTGATCTCTGCTGGGACCTACCTCTTCAGTACCCTTTTTTAGCAATATGTGTATGGTGTGCCTTCATAATAGAAAGGGAAAATGCATATTCAAACTCATTAGATTAGATTTTATAAACGGGTCACGCAGTGTTAGTGTCAGGTTAAATGCGTGCATCACTATATGTTCCTGCTGATACCACCCTCCTTGCCTCATCCATACGGCTCACCCTTGATTTTGACTTTGTACTTGATCCCTTTGTTATATGTGTGTGTGTGAATTAATTACAACTTTGGTTAAAGTATGATAAAGATTGAATATACTTTGGCATTGTTCAAATTTGAATAAAAGTTTTCTAAAGTTTCTTTACTAGTATTCTTTGTTTTGTAACTTTAATGAATGTCAATTCTTTACCAAAAAAAAAAAAGAAAATAATAAATAGATAATTATGCACCACTCGAAAGGTAATACATAATTGTTTCTTGAATACAAAGTAATAATTACTGGAAAAAAAGGTGCTTGTTTTGATTGTTCTTTAAATAAGCAAGCCACTCAACATTATCCTTTCTTTTAAAAAATGTAACAAATTTTGTGATAAAAGATAAAGTGTTACTTATTGCCTCCACTGATTTCAAATTTTAAGTGTTCTGTATATGCTTTCCCTCTAATACTTCATAAAAATTGAAGTTTTATTCTAGGGGTTTGGATCATATATAAATAAAATTAATTGAGGAACCGTACGAATAGAAGGATAAACCAAATTCGCTTGGTGGCTACCTGTAAATTAATGAATTCGATCAGTTCCTACAAAACGATAGCGATAGTAGTGGAATCGATTAACTAAAACATAAATGAATGCCAATATGAATCAATCAATTGGAATTTTAAGCGATCAATTGAATTAAGCGAGTGTACCAAATCAATTGAAGAAATTGAGTCATGTTAACCAAACGAAATTAATTGAACAATTGAAGAAACTAAGATTCTGCAAAAGACGAACATATTGTGAGTTAACATATAACTAGAGTAATCGTGTTTCATAAGTAGAGTAATTGTATTTCAATAATTACTCTAGTTATACACCATAGTTACTCTAGTTATAAAACAGCCATGATGTTAATCGTGGAACGAGATAATTGAACAATTGAACACATAATCAAAGTAATTGTGTTTCATAAGTAAAGTAATTTGTTTTAATAATTACTCCAAGTTAAACCTTGATTGCTCTTTTTATACAACAACACGCTATAATTACTCTACATATAAAACATCTATTTTAAGTAGAGTATTTTTGTGTTTATTCGTGTAATTATTCTTATAATTTGAGTAAGTATTTTTATAAATAGCGTAATAATTTTATAACTAGAGTAATTATTTCATCATCAGAGTTTTAAGTTGATATATTTACCGTAATGCCACCGTCATTTTTCCCGTATTTTTTTAGTTTGCATGTTTAACACGTTAAGATTGTTTGTGCGTTAACGCTCCCCTTATTTTAGACCATCCAATTTTTTTTTTTTTTTCATGTACTTATGTTTGATATCGTAGGCATTAGAAACTTAAGTTTTCAGGCTCCTTGATGTTTAGTTTAAAGCATTAACATCACATCTCGATTAATTTATTTTATACAGCAATCAATGGATTTGTAACCCTTTGCCACTAATCACTAAAATGGTTACATGGTTTGGCCGGATATGAACTTAAATATTATGTTAAAAAAATTGTAATTTAATTATATCAAAATACATCGAACATCATTGAGTTTGTCATTATATGTAGTTATTCCTAAGAGTTTCATTTCAGTGCACATGAAAATGGTCAATTGTGATGGATTCAGGACTTTTCATATAACCATGGGAGACAATATGTGGATAAAAAATTCCTTTAAAGCGTAAAAACAATGGACATCATGAAATAAATATGTAGTCAAAAGAATACTAAAAAGTTTAAACATAAGGCTATATCCAAAGTTCTTGTCAATAGACTCGATAGGATAATTAGTTTGCTGGTAAACCATGCTCAATTAACTCTTTTTGAATATCAGAATATTTTAGATGGGCAACTGATACATGACGAGGTTGTATCATGGTTGAAGAAGTCTAAAAAGTAAAGCATTGATGCTTTAAGTGGACTTCGTATAACCCTTTCACACGTTGAATTGGATGTCTATCTTCAGCTTGTTCATCGGTCTTGGTAAATGGAACTCCCACCAAGAGTTTGAAATTCATAGGGGGTTAGACAAGGTGATCCACTATATCCATTCTTATTTATTCTAGCAATGGAGGCGTGACGCGTAGTCGCCACCAGTCACCACCAAGGCAAGTTCACTATATTTACTGGTGATTGGCCACTCTTCAAATTGAACAACTTGGCTCGAATACTTAGATATTTTTGACTTTTTTTTCTTGGTGTCCGGTTAAAAAGTTAACTTCACCAAAAACAAGTTTTTCAGTATTGGTGTTGAAATACCTGAAATAAACGGAACAGCCAGCATCTTATATCGTCGAAAGGGTTCACTTCCTTCAACATATTTGGGTCTTCCAGTTGGTGCAATTATTAACTTATTTAAGTATACGAAACTTGTCATCGACAAGTTTAACTCCAAACTTTCCAACTGGAAAGTAAAGAATCCTTCTTTCGGGAGACATATTACACTGATCAAGTCCCTATTGAGGAGTATCTTGATATGCTATGCATTATTTAGAGGCAAATGATGGTGGAGGTTCAAAATAGATTATCTACAATTATGAGGTCAAGTTGTTTCTTCAGTTCACCAGAGTAACAAGATATGTAAACCGATTCCATTGAAAAAAGAAAAGTGTATGTTGGGTGTGGATTAATATCTCAAAAATCAATCTTGAATTGGTGAAGAAACACTAATTGACCCCCGGGCAGATTATGGACAATCTGGGGGTTAAGTAATGTTTCCCACGAGGGTTAGGTCCGGCAAAGAAGGATGTTCTTCAGATGACCTGCAAAACAGACACCGTGAGCTCGTCACTGAGAAGGGGGGGGGTTCCTCCTTGTGACCACCCTCCGGCGTGAGAATCAGACTAGATTGCTCTGAATATAAGTGTATATTGAGAGAAATAGCTAGTGAAGGTAAGATACGAGATGATGATACCGTTCCAAGGTGTTGGAGTATTTATAGCCGAATGTAGGTTTCCAAGCAGGTACAGCCAGCTGTATAATATTCCTGTTCTACCAACTATGGGCTACGCACGTGCCATGCTGGTTGGTGGGTAGGCAGCGGCTGATAGTGACAAGGCCGGCTGTGTACTGTTCCATTTCCACCAACTGCAGGCTATTTGCGTGCCACGACAAGGGTTGGTGAGTAGGCAGCGGCTAATAGTGACAAACAGTACTAGAGCATGCTCCTCGTACTGTTGTCGGTGAGCTGTCACCCTGTGATTGGTTCATGGGCTGCTTTGGTCAGATCTTGTCTATTTTGTCCATACCTTGGCAGGTATAGTACAAAAGATCTTCCAGAAGCATACGGACTGGCTCATTTGGGCGGGAGTATTCCCGCCTTGCTCATTCCTTCAGGTGACACTGAATTATTTATTGCCTTGTGCGTGTAGCCTTGCTATTAGTGCGGGTAGCCTTCCCTGATGGCTTGTATCCGCAGCTGCGGGGACAGGCGGGGTACTTCACCATTGGGAGGCTTTCCCTGCGGGAACAGCTGGCGTACTGCGCGTAAGGTCTTCATCTCTGAGCATGGTGGGTCCTGCGGAACCAGTTGGTCCTTGCGCATACGTCCCTCTTCAAGGTGAGTCTTGCGGGTCCAACTGGGCTCTGCTGGGACCTACCTCTTCAAGTCCCCCCAGTCTAATGTTCTTCTCATGAATTGTTAATAAGTGAGGTGAACTTTGGACTTAAGCAAGGGGTTTTGAAAAGGATTTAGTTTTTAGGTTGTCCGTGGGGATTCTTCCTGCGGTTTCCCTAATGTCACGTGCAGAAATTCCCGACTTTTCTGCTTGATCTTTGGGTATGATGCGGGTAGGTGTGTAACCTCCTCGCAAGTCAGGAGCGTTGAGTTTCACTTGTGTAGATTCTCCACGAGGTTTCGGTAGTTTTAAACATAGTGATCAATTATGTTAAAGAACCAATTCCATCTGGAGCTTCAAACAATCTAGTTCTCAACGTTCCCGCTATGCGGGGATGTTATTTCCCTTTCCGCAAGCATGGCCCAGAAGATCCTTCTTGGTTTCAATTCCCTGCGAGTGCTAAGTATGTGAAGGGTTTCGCCTTGACACTGTACCCGCACTCGTCTTATAGTTATCTTACTTCCAAGGTATTCTTGGCGTCCATTCCCTGCGGGTGCTAAGTATGTGAAGGGTTTTGCCTTGACACTGTACTCGCACCTGTCTTATAGTTACTTGGTTGCCAAGGTAAGGGGTATAGTCCCGCTTACTTTTGAATCTTTTTGAATCTTTTTGAAATTCGAAGAGTTGGTGAAAGGATAAGAACAATCCAAACTGTTGAAAAGTCGTCCGACGGTTTCTTCTGACAGTGTCAGGACGTGCAGGAAGTTATGGCGACGTGACGGTATATGGTCATTCCAGACGCTTTTTCAGGCGCGTGGGCGCGATTTTTCGGGCGCGTGGGTGCGGATTTTACGGCGCGCGTCCCGTCAACAGCTGTTGTCAGCTTGCTTTTTCCACGTGTCATAGTTTCATTGCACCAGCTCTTTTCTCTCTCCTCCGCATTAAATTCATCGCATTCATTGCGATGAGTATATAAAGGGGGAGAGGGTTCACGGTAATCCACACTTTCACTTCTTTCTTCTTCTTCTAAGCGATTTCCGGCGAATACTCTAACTTTCTGTCGAGCATTCTCCTGAAATCGTTCTTTACCTCCAAAACATGTCGTCTACTCATGATCCAGAAGCTACCGTCGAGGAGTCTGACTTGTATGTCGAGAACCCGACGTCTACGTCCGATAAGGACGATAAGAGCACTGCTGGCGAATGCCAGTGTGCTCTTCCCATCGAGCTTTACCGGTACATCGTCCGGAAGTTCATGCTCGAGCCGTTCGAGCCTGAGTTTCCGGAGCCACACCAGACGGTGTACGATGCCCCCAAGGGCAAAATAGGGGTATATGCCGCCTTCTTCGTCTATGGGAATCTTAGGTTCCCGTTGACGAAGTTTGTATACCGTGTTCTGGATAGACACGGTGTGCACCTGACCGAGGTACACCCAATGGCGATCGCCAAGATCCGCCATTTTGAGTGGGTGTGCCTCATTCTTGGCGTGGATCCCCACGTCGACCGCCTGATGACCTTCTACTCCTGGAGGTGCATCCAAGGCTGGTATACCCTGGTCACCCGGATCAAGGGTTTGAAGATCTGCGCTACCGAGCGCAGTCTTCGGTCTTGGAAGCGGGAGTTCTTTTACATCTCTGCCCGTGTCGTCCCTATAGCGATGACATTTAAGAACGGGAGAGCTCTCCCCAGCCTTAACGCCTCCAACTACCAGGAGGCGGAATGGTTCTCCAAGATTTCCCGGATCCAGACTCCGGTTTACCGCTTTCCGGAGTCCGGGATGGTGATGCTCGGTATGAGCAGGGTGTGGAAGGACGCTGGGGCGGATGCGCCACAGATTCCCATCGTACTTGAATACGGTTTGAACTTTATCCCTTACGGTATGCTCCGTCTTCTTTGTTGATTTAAGGTTTTCTCTAACTGTTTTTCTTTTTATTTCAGAGGGAAATGACTTGCAGTCCCTCCTGCATCCGCGGGAAGCTGACGGTCCCGCTCGGTTGGGTACTCGTGCTCTTGACGAGAACGAGTTGCCATCCTTGCGCAGACTGCGGATCGGTTTGTGGAGGCCTACCCGCCAGGCCACGAAATACTGAGCGCCACGCAGCCAGGTAAAAGACTATTTAACCCTCGCCCTCTGAGTGCTGAAACCTCTGCTGGAATTCCTCTAATCTTGTCATCTTCTGATGAGGAATCCGCAGATGGTCCTTTTCTTGCGCGGAAGAAGAAGGCTGCTGGCGGGAAGGGCAAGGCGAAGGTAGCCTCCACTGCCGACCAGGTGAACCGGTCTGAGTCGGAGACCGAGAGTGAAGAGGCGGCGGGGAACCCGGGTGGTGTTGAGACCACTGCTCTGTAGGTTGAAACGGCTGTCACCTCCGAGCAGCCCAGGACAACGACGGTGACCGGTACGAAGAGGCCGGCTTCATCGGGTTCGTCCCCGCCCGTTCGCACCTTCAAGCTCAAAAGGACCCGTAAGTATACTTATTTTATCTTAACTGCATAACTTTCCGCCATTATACTTATATATCTTCTGTGCAGGCGTGGATGCTACCGCATTCCAGGGTGGAGCGGGGAGGAGCACCTCCGGACCCATGACGGTAGGTTTGGTCAACCTACCTGAGGCGATGACCCAGGCGACTGCGCCTGCTTCAGTTGGTTCAGTTGCTCACCCGGTTGAGCCAACTGTTCCAACTGTGAAGACGTCTCCGCCGGCTGTCAGTGCCATATTCACTGATTCCTTCACTGAGCCGGCGGTGAGTGTTTCTGTGGATTCTTCCACAGCCGCGGCCGCGGTTGTGAGTTCACCTCCGTTGGTTTCTACCACGGCGGCCTCCGCTATGCCTCCTCCGGCGCCGGCGACTACGGCCGGTCCTTCAGGTATGTCCGGGGTTGGGGCGTCAAGCCAATCTTTGCCTCCTTCCCATCTGCCTGACCTCTTGGATGGATATCCGTTAGGTTCGGGTGATGGGTTTGCGGCTACAGGCCTGTCGTCGACCCTACAGGTGCGTAGGGTTATTTTGGCCTTTTATTATTTTATTTTATATATATATTTTTTATCATCTTTTCCTAACTGCTTTTTGCTTTTGCAGTGTCGGATTCCAATGAAGTGTATGTTCCACGATGGAACATCCGCCGAGGAACAACCCTTCGGACGCCTGTGGAATGCGTCGAGTGGGCGCGCCACGCCGCCCCAAGTGGGGCGCTGGGGGAAGCAATGTCAAGCTACCAGGAGGGTAGGTTGACAAATGAGCTCCGCATTCTCGTAGCCCGGATGCAGCCGCGCGTCGAGCTGCTTTGTCGTGAAAACGACAAGTTAAAGGCAGCTCGTATCCAAGAAGTAGCTCAGGCGCGGGCTGTCCGGGAGGAGAACAGGAGGCTCTTCGCCGTTGCTGCGGAGAAGGAGAAGGCCTTCAAGGCCCTTGAGGTTGAAGTTCAGGCTCGTCTCGAGGCCTGTTCCAAGGCCGCCCAAGCTGTTAATGAACAGCTTCGGTTGGCTAAGGAAACTGCACGGAACGCAACCGAGAGGGCCACCAAGGCTGAAGCTGCTGCTGAGCCTCTACGCATCGAGAATGAGGAACTTAAAGCCAAATTAGAGAGGCTCCAGCAGGCTCATGATGCCTTGGCCATGGAAGATGCCAAGAAGCTCCAAGAGATCTTGGACCAGAGGGGGGTGCTTGACCACACTGAGCGTAAGCTAAAGGGCGTCGAAGAGGCTGCAGCCAAAGATGTGTTGCTTGCCAACCTTAGAAAGAACGAAGCCGAACGCGCCCGTAATGAAGCTCAAGCTGCCCTCCAGGAGGCTCTGGTTACCAAGGAATGGCTTCTCCGAGAAGCGTTGTCTCAGGTATGCGCAGTTTCACAATTTCTTTACGCTTTTCCTTAAGAGTTTTTGATATACTTCTGTTTTTTAGGTTGTGCATCGGGTGTTCACGAACACATCATATGACGATGCGATGAGCGCAGCCCTCAACGCTACTCATGAGGATGGGGAAAAGGCTGGCTTCCTGCTTGGTCTAGGGTTTGTTGAACAAGGCATTCCGCCTTCCAACTTCCCTCTTTACAATGTGGATACTGAAGCTGCGTATGACCAAGCAGTGAATCAGTATGCCGCCTTCCCGCATCCGGTGGTGGAGAAGGTAAACGAGATTGCTGCTGCTGATGATGGGCTAGCTATCCTCAAAGCTTTCCTTGAACCGCCACACTCTACTGATGGTGCGGGTCCAAGTGGGAGTGGTCCTGAAGCTTGATACTTTAGATCCCTTACCACCATTAGAGTAGATTTTTATGTTTGTAGACTTCTAATCTTGTATGCGGGTATGTACCCAGCAATTCTTGTAATGTTTGAATGTTGATGGAATAAAGATTATTTGTTAATGCCTTGCCTTGTTTATTTCGCGCATATTTTGTTTTAACTTAGCAATTTCTTGAGTACTTAGATAAGTTAACTTTCAACGTGGCAGATAATAAGTTAAAGTTTTGCTTCCTCTTTCGTGATTGTGCGGATAAGACCGTCACTTTCACTTAGTAGGATGGCTAAACTTTACCTATATCTGACCTGCGTGGAAGTTTTCCTCATCTTTTCCTTTGAAATTTTCTAAGTGTTTTGAATAAGTTAACCTTTCGACGCGCGGTTGCCAATAGGTTAATGTTCAGTTTCCTCTATCATGATTGTGCGGGTAGGACCGTCACTTTCATTTATTGGGGTGACCAAACTTCACCTATAGCTGACCTGTGTGAAGGTTTTCCTTATCTTTTCCTTAGAAATTTTTACCGTTTTATGTGTTTATGCGGGTTTTGCCGCCTTCCACACGCAACGACTTACTTCTTCCCCTATTTATGCGGTGAATACCGGCATATCAGTGTGGGAAGTTCATAAGTATAAAGGTAAGGCTATCAACACAATGTGAAAGGAGAATCATTTCCATTAGAAGTGGCTCTAGGCCTTTTCTTTACAAGTTTGGAATTGATCTACATGTAACATTTGCGTAATTGAGCTCCGTTCCATGTTCTTGGAATAGGAGTGCCATCGAGCCTTTCGAGCCGGTATGCGCCTTTTCCCAAAACTTCTTTGATAATGTACGGTCCTTCCCAGACCGGTGCCAGTTTTTCTGGGCGCTCTTGGTTTGAAGCCTCGTTGTTACGCAATATGTAGTCTCCTACATTGAAGTTGCAGAGTTTTACCCGCGTGTTATAGTACTTTTGCATTTGTCGCTTGTAGTTTTCTTCACGCGCTGCGGCTAAGTCTCTGCGTTCCTCGGTTAGCATAAGGTCTAACCGTCTTTCCGCATCATTGTCTTCTGGCTGAATCAAGACCCTTGGTGAGGGTAAACCAATTTCGACTGGGACCATGGCTTCAGTGCCATAAGTGAGGCTGAACGGGGTTTCTCCCGTACTGGCCTTTTTCAGCTTTCTGTTTGCCCAAAGGACGTGTGGAACTTCGTCTACCCAGCCGGATCTGTGTTCCAGGAGTCTTTTCTTTATGCCTTCGACGATGCTTTTATTTGCTCTTTCCACATCACCGTTACCTTGCGGGTGTGCCACTGAGGTAAAGGTGTGGGTGATTTGAAGTTCTTCCAGCCACTTTTGTAGCTTCTTGTCAGCAAAGTTGGTGTCGTTATCACTCACCAAAGTCTGTGGAAGTCCAAAACGACAAATAATAAATTCCCAAATAAATTTTTTAATATGTTTTGCGGTTGTTTTGGCTAAGGGTTTTGCTTCTATCCACTTGGTGAAGTAGTCGATGGCTACCACTAGAAATTGAACGTTTCCTGCTGCTGTGGGAAATGGGCCTGTCACATCGATGGCCCACTTCTGAAATGGCCATGAAGAGGTGACTGGAACAAGTTCATTCTTCGGGCGATGCGTGTTGGGTGCGTAGATCTGGCAAGCCCTACACTTTCGAATGTATGCCAGCGCATCCATATGCATACCTGGCCAAAAGTATCCCGCGTTGTTTAGCTTAGCTACAACAGCACGTGGACCTGCGTGTACTCCACAGATGCCTTCGTGTACTTCCCTTAGGAGGTAGTCAGCATCTTGGTTGTCCACACATCTTAAGAGTGGGCCAAGAAAGTTACGTCTGTAAAGGATGTCATCGATGAGTTGATAGTTTAATGCTTTACAACGTATTTTTCTTGCCTGTGTTTTTGACTCTGGTAGTATACCCGCTGCAAGGTAATTTATTATCGGTGTCATCCACGTTTCTGTGCCGGTTTGGATGACACAAATTTCCTTGTGCGGGACTGATGGTGCTTCAAGGAGTTCAATGCGGATGTCCTTTCCCAAATGGGTGAAGGCTAATGATGCAAGCTTGCTTAACGCATCCGCAGATTTGTTTTCGCTACGCTTGACGTGTATGACTTTACAATCATTAAAATCACGCATAAGGGTTTTTGCTTGTGCGAGGTACAGGGCCATTGTGTCATTCACGGCCGTGTACGTCCCGTTTATTTGGTTGGCTACTAACATGGAATCCACGTGGGCTTCCAAGTTTTTCACTCCCATCTTACGCGCAATTCTCAGCCCGGTCAAGAATGCTTCATACTCGGCTTCGTTATTCGTACTTGGAAAATCCAGTCGAATAGCGTAAGTGTATTCTTGGCCTGCTGGGTTGGTTAGTTTCAACCCTGCGCCTGAACCCTCGTTGCTGGCTGCTCCATCACTGTAGAGTCGCCAGGCATCATTGATGTCCTGTGCTGGAGAGGGTTGAGCCTCCTCCTGGCACTCTTTCTCCCGCAAAGCGGGGACTTCTGCAATAAAGTCGGCCAGGACCTGGCCTTTTATAGATGGTCTTGGCTTGTACTTTATCGCATATTCCCCCAACTCAATTGCCCATTTGGCTAGACGTCCCGATAACTCGGGTTTGCCTAGAACGTTTGCGAGTTTGAAGTTGGTGAGAATGGTGATTGGGTGACCTTGGAAATATCGTCTTAGTCTGCGTGAAGCTTGTACAAGTGCTAAGACTAATTTTTCCAGGGTGGAGTACCGGGTTTCTACGTCTGTTAGGACACGGCTAACATAGTAAATAGGCATCTGGATACCTTTTCGCTCTACTTGCAGGACTGCCCCGGTTGCTCTATCTGTGGCAGAAAGGTATATGATTAATTCCTCCCCCGCTTCTGGTGCTGTGAGCGTTGGGAATTCGATCAAGCGTGACCGAATTTCCTGAAAAGCTGCTTCCGCTTCTGGTGTCCAGCGGAAGTGCGTTTTCTTTAAACAGTTTCTCAATGTTGACACGAATGGGAACGACCTATCCGCATGGTTTGACAAAAAGCGGTTAAGTGCGACTAGGCGTCCATTCAGTGTCTGAGCTTGCTTGATGGTAGTAGGTGATTCCATTTTGATAATGGCTTCGACCTTTTCAGGGTTCGCTCTGAAGCCATCTTTAGTAACAATGACTCCCAAGAACTTCCCTTTTTCCATCCCAAAGGAACACTTGCTCGGGTTGAGCTTCATGTTTATCTTTCTGAGCGTGTTGAAAGTTTCTTCGATGTCTTTTAACATCGCTTCTGGCTCAGGGCTTTTGATGACCAAATCATCCATGTAGACTTCCAAGTTTCTCCCAATTTGGGCATGAAACTCTTTGTCCATCAGGCGTTGGTATGTGGACCCTGCATTCTTAAGTCCGAATGGCATCATTTGATAACAAAATGTGCCATCGGGAGTCCGAAATGCGGTTTTGTCCTGATCATCTACAGCCATGTGGATTTGATGGTACCCCTTATATGCGTCAAGGAAGCATTTAAGGCGAAACGGTGCTAATGAATCCACTTTGAGGTCAATTTCGGGTAACGGGTAACAATCTTTGGGGCATGCTTTGTTTAAATCTTTGAAATCTATGCACATGCGCCATTGTTTGTTAGCCTTCGGTACCATAACGGGATTTGCAACCCATGTTTGATATCTACTAACGCGCACGATGCCCGCGTCAAGGAGTTCCTTGACTTGGGTTCTACACGCGTTAGCTTGTTCCGCCCCCATTACTCTGCGCTTTTGTATGACTGGCGTAAAAGCCGGGTCACACTTGAGCTTATGCTCTGCCTTACTTCGAGGTACACCAGTCATGTCAGCTGGTGTCCACGCAAAGTTGTCAGCGTTTTTCTGTAGTAAGCGTTTGAGCAAGGTGCGCGTAGGATCAGTGATTGTTGGGCCAATTGTAACAGCCTGGTCAGGGTATTTGCCATTGAGGGCCCATTTTTCGGGTTCGGTGATGGTTGGTTTAGCCATCTTTGGTTTGGGTTTAGATGAGACGGATGCGATGCATACCTGGGGGATACCGGTGATCATCGCTACACCCTCAGCAGTTGGCCATCCCATCATGCCGTGGACTGAAGATACCACGGAGTTGAATCTTGCCATCCCGTCTCTCCCGAAGAGAATGTCGTATGTGTGATGTGGCTTCCTCATTACGACGAAGTCCACGTCTTCTGTGCGGGAGTATTTCCCGTCCGTGAGAATGACGGGGAAAGATAGGATACCCAGGGGGGTGTTTGTGCTGCCGTCGAACCCTTCCATTGAGGCGTAAACCGTTTCCAGGCGTTCTTTGTCTTCGTCGTCTAGCTTGTCGAAGAACTGCCTGTACATAACCGTTGACGAGGCGCCGTTGTCAGCAAGAGTGCGGGAAGTTATGTAATGCCCCAGCTGGCTTTTGATGACGATAGGGCCTTCCTTGCTGGGTCCTCCTGGCACTCGCGAGAAGCGCACCTCAGCTTCCTTCCATTCGCATGGTTCTGTCGTTCGTCTTTTTCTTCCTCTGATGTTGCCACGAACCATGTGGATGCTGATGTCAACGGGCTTTCGTCCGTTGCCTTTATACCGGTTATCATTCCTTCCTCCATTCTTGATTGATGCCACAAGGTGTGCAAGTCTTCCATCCTTGACGAATGTTTCAACAATATCCTTCAAGGATGTACACTCCTCTGTATTGTGACCCTTTGTTCCGTGGAAGTCACAGGATTTGCTCTGATCCGCATTAGGTCACTGCCGGATCATTGGAGCTTTTGGCCATGGGAGTTTTTCGGTGGCAAATATCTCCGTGACGCTTTTGGTGAGTGGCGTTCACCGGTGTTTTCGGCTTGAAGGGTGCGTGTTATCCCTTCCGCCAACAAGAGGGCGAGAGCTGGATGAGGTGTCAAAGTTTACCCTTGACTGCCAAATACCTAGCTTCCTCTTTTTGTTCTGCCGGGCGATCCGAACATTGTTTTCTCTGGTCCTCTGCGTGTAGAGGTGTGTACTCTGGGGAAGATCCCTACCCAGTTGCTTCTCCGTCTCGGCAAAGCGCTTGGCCGCCGTCATGATGGCATCCCATGTGGATGGCATGCCGTCCTTACCCGTCAACGTGCGTATAAGCTCTGGGTATTCGGCGCCCTGGATGAAAGCGGCGCGAACAAGATCTTCACTTATGTTGCCCAGACTCAGCTTTTTGGAGTTGAAGCGAGTGATGAAGTCTAGTAAAGATTCATCTTCCTCTCTCACGCAGTTGAGGATCGTCCACTGCTCTTCAGTATATTTCCTCTGTTGACTGATGTGTTGGCTGAACTTGTGTTGAAAGTCCGCCCAATCATAGATGTGGTGGACCGGTAAACGATCAAACCACGCCCTGGCCGCTCCAACCACCGTCATCTGGAACATATAACACCACGTGGGTTCCGTCCAGTTACTGACGGTTGCCCCCGCTATGAATCTGTTCAAGTGATCATCTGGGTCGGATAGACCATCATAAGTGCCGATGTTGGACATCTGTTTGGCACTTCTTTGAGCGATTGCTTCCGCAATGTCCCTTGCAAACTTGGATGTTCCCGCATTTGTAGCTGTTGGTCTAAAGGTTTTGGAAAAGTCGCGTGGGTTTCCCCCCGCGTTCCTTGGTTTGAAGGTTTCTCCGAAATTCCTTCTTGGTTGGAAGTCCGTTTCTTTACGCTTCCCTTTCGCCCTATGGCGAGGGTTCGCGTCAGTGTCGGATTCCTCCCGATCATCGTCCGAGTACTCGCACTCACTGTTCATGTTGAGCTGTTGTCGAGTGCTTCCGAATTCGTCAGCCTGTTGGAGTGAACGCAAGCGTTCATCCAACTCAGCTTGGAATTCCTTCTGACGTGCTTCGGCCCACGCCTTAACTTGATCGAGTGTTTGGCGAGGGAGCCTCGTCTGTTTCTCCAACTGGGCATCAGTGAACCCCAGTGAAATATTGTTTACTGCACTTGCCCCGGCTTGGGTAACCGGGGTAGTGTTCGTAAAATTTGTGTAACCGCCAGTGTTCCCCCCAGTAGCTGGGGTTGTGGTTACCGGGGTTTCTTGGTCACTTACTGGCCTTGGGACCGGAGTAACGTTAACCATTTTTTCAGAAGTTTTGAAAAAACTGAGAATTAGTTCTAGCTTTTATGCACGGATGGCGCCAATGAAGAAACACTAATTGACCCCCGGGCAGATTATGGACAATCTGGGGGTTAAGTAATGTTTCCCACGAGGGTTAGGTCCGGCAAAGAAGGATATTCTTCAGATGACCTGCAAAACAGACACCGTGAGCTCGTCACTGAGAAGGGGGGGGTTCCTCCTTGTGACCACCCTCCGGCGTGAGAATCAGACTAGATTGCTCTGAATATAAGTGTATATTGAGAGAAATAGCTAGTGAAGGTAAGATACGAGATGATGATACCGTTCCAAGGTGTTGGAGTATTTATAGCCGAATGTAGGTTTCCAAGCAGGTACAGCCAGCTGTATAATATTCCTGTTCTACCAACTATGGGCTACGCACGTGCCATGCTGGTTGGTGGGTAGGCAGCGGCTGATAGTGACAAGGCCGGCTGTGTACTGTTCCCTTTCCACCAACTGCAGGCTATGTGCGTGCCACGACAAGGGTTGGTGAGTAGGCAGCGGCTAATAGTGACAAACAGTACTAGAGCATGCTCCTCGTACTGTTGTCGGTGAGTTGTCACCCTGTGATTGGTTCATGGGCTGCTTTGGTCAGATCTTGTCTATTTTGTCCATACCTTGGCAGGTATAGTACAAAAGATCTTCCAGAAGCATACGGACTGGCTCATTTGGGCGGGAGTATTCCCGCCTTGCTCATTCCTTCAGGTGACACTGAATTATTTAGTGCCTTGTGCGTGTAGCCTTGCTATTAGTGCGGGTAGCCTTCCCTGATGGCTTGTATCCGCAGCTGCGGGGACAGGCGGGGTACTTCACCATTGGGAGGCTTTCCCTGCGGGAACAGCTGGCGTACTGTGCGTAAGGTCTTCATCTCTGAGCATGGTGGGTCCTGCGGAACCAGTTGGTCCTTGCGCAGACGTCCCTCTTCAAGGTGAGTCTTGCGGGTCCAACTGGGCTCTGCTGGGACCTACCTCTTCAATTGGTCAAGACGTCAATCGATTTCCATTGTAATAGACGTAAAAGATCGATGGTCTTCGGGATTGATTAATAGGAAATGCATTATCTGACACATTGGTATCACTGGACCAAACGTCCTTTGGTAACCAAACTTCTACATTTGTTGATCGAAGGAGATTTAGAACGAGTGACTAACAGGCATGTTTAAAAGCCTGAATAACATAATAATAAAATTAAAAATATAAAATAAGAAAAGCATCTTAAAAAAAACAAATTAAACTTTATTTGAACTTTAAAAGTAAAAATTTATTCCTAGTGAGATAACCAAAACTAAGTACTTCCATTTTACTAGAAACATTTTGATATTTCCAAAAGTGTTGTAGTGCCTTTTTAACCCACTAATTATTCACTTCTGCTTTTGTCTTTTAATATTTGAGATTCCCGTCAATGAGATGGTGGTAAAGTGATAAAGAAGAGACTTGGTATTTCATACGATCCAGGTTTAATTTCTGTCACCGGCATTTAGTTTCAGCGGTACAAAGTGAGAGTTTACCCCGGATCAAAAGACGAGTGTATCCCGATGTGGTTAATTTATCCAGTAGCCCATTTAGAGAATTCGCTGGTCGTTAAAAAAATATATATATTTTTGAGATTTCCCTTACTCTTTAAACTCTCACCTATTCAGTAGTGTTTTTCTTTTTTTTTCCTCATAGTTCTTACTCGTTTCAACCTTCTTTTGGTTTCAAGTTTCAGCCTCATTGTTTCCCATTTTCATGAAAGGTAAACTATATAAATACAATGTTCTTATTAAAATTGGTGTACATGCCAAACATAAATTACCTAGTTTCACAATGTTAAAACTCAAAACATATATAGATCAAATGTTAAGATTAATTTCTGGAGGCAAATGTAGTCATTCATTTTCATGAGGCAAAAGGAGGTCATGTGATAGCTCGTTTGACAACTAGAATCTTTTGTTGTTCGGCTTCTCTTGGCCTTTTAAACGGCTCCTGCCTCCCGACCATTTTAACTCTCCTCGTGCAAGTCAAAGTTTAAGTGAAGTCATTAATCAATATCAAACGTCAAGATTGTCGAGCAATGCAAGAGAAGATCTATATATATAGCTCCGAGTCAAATCTCAAATCTAGTCAAGTTTAGCACAAGCACAATACCATTTGTTATCTTCAAGTATTGGTGATCCTTTCCAAGTTAAACATAAGGAATGAGTATAGCCTTATAGATTATCTCTACCTTGTAAACAAAGACGCAAGTTCTCACAACCTAGGGTAGTACGTGAGACATTTATAAAGTTGATGTCTACCTAGTTTAGAGAGATGTTTAGATTGCAAACGACACTTGATCGGGATCTAGGAATGGACATATAATGAAGTATTTAACTTTCATTAGAATCACTATACATCCTGGTGTTCGTGTGGTAATATCTTCCTATTCCTTATCGTTCATTAGATTTGCAACAAAGACAATGTCTTTCTATCTCTAAACGGTATGCTCAAGCAAACCTTAGAATTTAGATCGTGCAAAGATGTCTAAGTGCAAGCCAACCACTATTCTTGTTGGCACCAACTTTTATGTTGGTCTTATAGAACCTCCATATGTATCATCCATTTCTTGTTTCATCGCATATTCATATGTTAATTAGGAAGCTTGTTGGATACTCGCGGCGTGATTGTTTGCTTTTGATTGATGATTTATTATCTTGATCTTCCAACCACCATACTACACGTCTCTATCATCTGTTGTGACAACGCCAGCGTCGTTTATCTTTCACCCAACTCGATAGAACATTAGCGCTCAAAACATATTGAGAATGATATTTACTTTATCTAACAAAAACTTAAGCTTGTAATGCACCGGTATCTTCATATAGGGTTGGTCATCATCTCTTTCATTGTTTTGTATGACACAATATCAACAAATTAAATTTTGTCTTTTAATGTGTATGGGTACTTCTATAACAAGTACATTCTTTAACTTCCATTTGTTATTGTAGGCCACCTAAAAAGTAAGACACATTAAAAGTTTGGTATAACAAAGAGAAAACTTCAAGCTAACCAATTACACTAACTATTTGATTTATGTCATTCATAAAGCATTTTAATATAATAGCATCCAGAATCAAAAACTGATATTAAGATCCTAAATCCACCAAATTAAAATCCTTAAATAGTACACTGTCCACAAACAACCTCTTCAAACACCTACATTTCTTTTTCATAATCTGAACATATAAAATAAAATAAAATAAAATAAAATAAAAAAACAATGCTTGTATATTTATTTCTAGTTTAGGTAAAATCAGGTTCATCATACTCCAAATCAATCTTGAATCCAAAGTTACAAAGAGATCCTTAATCTATACAAAGTCTCCTACACTATAAACTAACCTCCATCCATTGCCATTATCATTTTAACCGCCGCCAAACACAACAAGAGCCACCAGCACAGGCTCACAGCTGCAAAGCTAAATCCGGCTGCTGAGGTGAACCAATCTTCAGTCCAACATAACCCTGTGTCGGCCCCTGAACCCCAACATTTAGGTCGGGCGGCACCACGCCTGCACCCGGAGCCGTAAACTGTCTATGGTTCAGCACCGGTACCTGTTGCCAATTCGAATTTCCAGAACTACCCTTGTCACCCTTTGTACCTTGTGCATCATCACTGGTACCATGAGCATTGATAAACCCGTTTTTACCACCGTGGGCTAACATTTTATCGGTTTTTATTTCATTATCTTCAACTTTTGGGCGTGAAGTGGATGGGGTTTCGGGTATGTTTAGAATATTGGTATTAGCTAACGTGGGGGTATAACAGTAATTTCCAGATGGCAAGAAGGGTATAGATGGGGCCGAAGGCTCGGGCTCGCCGACAAAACCAGGCCCAAATGTGACACCTGGAGGCAAAGCCTTTTTTATTTTCTTTGAAGCAATTTCCCATACAACGGGCCCCATATTAGCAGCAAATTGAGCCAGGCTTCTCGAGTAACCATGCTCCGCATGAACGCCTACCTGCATTGACATAGAAAAAAATCATAACCGTTCAGTAACCAAAATAACAGAACCCAAACAAAAACCGACGATTTGGTTTTATGTTTTAATAGAAACTCAACTTACAGTTTGGTTTCAGTTTGCATGTAACTAAAACCGAAAACAACTAAACCAAACCGAAATTATCGATTATCATTTTTTATTGAGTTTTAAGTAAGAATTTAATAAATAGTGTAACCCAAATATTTTAGCCTAGATGTATAATAATCAATTAATTAAAAATTAACATAATTTCGGCCCAAATTCATTATTTTGAGCCAATACCATTTTGGCCCAAAAATGTCAATCTCAAAATGGTATAAACCAAAAGACTGAAACCGACCGAAACGCACCACACGGTTTCAAAAACTCAAAAGACCGAATTTTCACTATTTTGGCTCGGTTCAATCCCAAAACCGCCCCTTACTTTTTAGTATGGATGATGGATCATAACTTGCCGAGCCAAAATGGGTTGACCCGTAAACCAATTTTTGTAAACATTTTAATACGCTTATATAAATAATTAAAGTTTTCAACTGATTATATGCATTACCTTAATGCATATAACTTACAAAGATTTCATTATTTATTGGTGGCTGTTTTATAAAAAGTAAAATACGAAAAATGCCTTCAATTTTATAAAATTCATACCGCTAATAACTGTTTTCCTTCCCCGCCGAAGTTAGTTAAAAGAGAATTTGTATTATCATAATTCGATGGATGAAACTGTTTGTAGGTGTCGCGTCTGCTCTCATCTATAACAAAATGTTTGTTCCCGTATTTCATGTCAGCCCTCTTAATACGCGCTGCACGTTCAAAACAGTTAATTAATAAATAAAATTTATAATTCAACTAAAGTTAGAACTTTTATACTACAAAGTGTTAAAATTGGTAAAACGAAGTTAAAGAACCTGGAAATTCTTCATTCCAATCTGTTAAGAGCTCGGACTGTTCACCATTACGCGTACGACTTGTTGGAAACAAACCGTCAGCATAACTTTTATAAACATGGGTCCACGTCTTAAATTGTAAGGAGTGGATTCATTTGTGTTGTCTACGGTATGTGCCACAGTGGCGGCTGAGGTGGACTCTGGGGCAGCAACAACTTCCAATGAGGGTCTGCCAGGTGGCTTTTTCAAGTGCTTGCTTGGAGGCCTGCCTCGTTTAACTACCTTCGGTTGCAACTCACCATCTTCACCCTCTTGCCTCAAGTTTTCAAAATCCCTTTTTGCCAATTCTTGTATGGACCTCGCCTGTAATAACCAAAAGTTAATATATATATATATATATATATATATATATATATATATATATATATATATATATCTGAATATACAAGTTTGTATGCATAGAATATTAAAAAGGAAAATAGAAAGACTGAGCCTACCTGGCGAAAGAAAACGGTGTCAGATGAGTTATACTGCATTGCATTTGAACATAGCAAGTACACATCTGCCTGTAAAGATTAAAAAAACAAACACAAAATGGTGAAACTGTTAGCCAAACGTTTACGAACCGTTCTGCATGAATTTCGGTTACATTCATTTATTAAACAAACAAACGTCAACGCGGTTTTTGTTCATTTAGTTAAATGAACGAACATGAACAAATGTTTCGTTCGTTCATTTACATTTGTTTATGTTCATTTGTGGTCGTTTATATTCGTTCGTTATTTACGTATATTTGTATTTGTTCATTCGTTTAAATATTCATTCAAATATTCATTACTAATATTAATTTGAAATCAATTTGATTTGCATATTTTAAAACCCTTTAATTAGACATATTGTTTAATTTTTAAAAAAATCCGATACAATAACGATGGTATTTAAACTTGAACTTGGAAATTCACGATTTCACGCTTACTTTAAACTCGTGTTGGTTTCAGTTCGTTCATATTCACGAACCGTTCGTGTAGAATACTGACAAAAAAATATAAACATACATAAATACGTTCACTTTCTTAGCGAACAAACACAAACAAGAAAATACGTTCGTTTAAGTGTTCTGGTACTTCGTTTGTTCAATAAAGTAAAACAAACGAAACAACAAGCCATTTGTGTTCGTTCGGCTTGTTTACAAGCCTACCTTTGACAGTTTATTAATCCCTTTGATTCTTTTTCTATTTACATATCAGTCTCCTACGAACCCTAAGTTTGACCAATTCTGACCCAAAAGCACGCATTTTTCACACCTTTTAAAACCAACATTGCTAGAACTCACAACCACCATACAAAATCAAGTTTCTTGACACGTTTAAAAAGTCACAAAAACAGATATTCAAGCATAAACAACCAATTACAGATAACCAACCTCCAATTCTTCAAGATTCAAATAAAGCCCCTTGTCAAGTTTGCTTCTAATAGTGCCGAAATCCATAGGTTGCTCTATAATTTCATGATAATCAGGAAGCTACACAAGATTACAAACAAAATATCAGTAACAAATATCAACATTCAACAGCCAATAAAATCGCCAACACAAACTTTCTGAATAAATCACCTCAACAGGATCAACTGTGCGTATCCTTCCTGCAAATACACCCAAAGAACGGTTTTAGTCGATCAACAGTATGATACCAAATATGTTGTAATCTTTTGAATGAAGTGAAAGAAAAAGAAGACTCACTTTTGAAGTCTATCAAGAATGAACACCAACAACTTTTTGTCTGGCAAAGGTTTAGTGGGTCCAGTCTCCAATGGTGATCCTGTCCACATATTAATTGATAACATCAAGAAAATGAACTAAATGCTGGGAATTTCCCAACAACATGTAGCATATAATTTACAAAAATATAAAATATAAAAAGAAACAAAAAAAGGGTGTTTGATTAAGACCATGAGGAGTCTCCTCCATCGCTTTCGGAGCCTTTTCATCCTACAAAACACATCAAAAATTCATTAGCAAGGTCAAAGGGTTGTTGGTCAAAGTCAAGATAGCATCAGCAAGTAAGCAAGCAAAGATAAGATAACAATAACAATTAACAAGATAACAACCACTAGCCAGATGGCATGTACAGTCCACAATAACCATTAAATAAGTGACAAATTTGAACTTTTTCAGGGACATGATGGTGGATCAATGTTCTTTTTGTTCTGCCTATAATAATAATAATAATAACAACAGCAACAACACACAGACTTGACAGATTTACCAGAAACCAACAACAGTTTTACACTTGTTATTATAAAAGCTTAAAAATTCAAACTTTTTACATAAATCCCCCAGATTTTATGCTTATTTACACTTATTAAGTCAACCCCTTGACTTCTGAACTCCAATTTCAAATAAATAATACAAATTAAAAAAAAAACGAATCACGCGCGAATATACACACAAACTGTCCTCGATTTTACTAATTTTACCAGAATTAAACTCCATAAACCTTTAAAAAACCCTAACTTTACCCAATTTTAGAAAATCAAACAAACCAAACAAAACCCTAACAATTGGGGGTTTTCAATTAAAACCCACTAACCTTCCGATGACTCCCGCCAAACCCAGATCCAGTATCCACTTTCCGACCCGCATCATCCGGGTTTGAATCCGACCCGGAATTAGCCTCATCAGACCGTTGCTGCTGACCCAATTGCGGCAGCCTGACAACCAGCTTCACCTTCTTCTGTTTCCGCTCGTCGTCGTCGTCGGACTCGTAGTTTTCGTCGTCGGATGGGTCGTCGGCGACGGAATTAGGGTTCCGGCGAGTGGATCTCCGGTGGGTTTTTGAAGAATCTTGTTGGGGTTGTTCGAGTGCTCGTTTTTTGAGAGTGATGGCCGGCCTTTCTTCTTCTTTGCTGTTGCCGGAGTTGTTGTTCCTGCCTTACCCATTTGTTGTTTTGTTTCTCTCTCTAGGATTTGGTGGTTTCTCTCTCTAACATAAAGTAGAAGGGTTTGTGTCAATTTTTGTTTTCTTGTTATAAGTTTTTTTCATCTTGTGGAATGTACCCTTGAGTTTTCAACTTTTGTAATGTGTACCCCTTGGGTTTTTGATATACGGTTACGGTATTGTCGTACCTTTTTTTTTGGTTATTAGAGCATCTGTAGTGGGTCGGAGGATGGGAGCCATCAAATACGGTTTTCTAGTTAAAAACCTGAACCTTATACGGACTGTTTTCGATTTCTCTATTTGTCTCTTGCACATGACTCGTCAAAAACCTTATACGGGTTTTTGAGCTTTAAGGTTTGGTAATTTGTGTCCCTTAGTTTTTTAATATATAGCTTTACGATAGTATTGTAATTTCTTGGTTATTAGAGCATTTGTAGTGGGTCAGGGTTCTGGAGACATTAGATGAGAGTTTTCCAGTTAAAAACGTTATGCGGATTGTTTCAAAATTATCTATCCACATCTATCACAAATGTTGCACTCATCTTTTACGGGTGACAGAGAAGACTGAATAACACAAAAAAACGGAGATGAAAAATTTATGGTGGCATTAGTAATGTGAGTCTGATATATTAATTGTTAGTGTTAATAACTCTCTAAACTCTAAATCTCTTGAATCTTTTGTTGGAAATGAGTGATTTTGAGGTTTTTAGAAATGTTATGAAAGATATATGCATTTATATTTATGTGTATTAACATCCTAAGCAAAAAAAATGATTTTATGAAAATGACCTTGATTTTAGAATCCATTTAATTCCTCAAACTATTGAGTCGGCTCTGATAGACTTAGACTATGAATGTGGTCACGCAACGTGGACTTGTCTCTCTTGATCTTCTCTCTTCCATGTAAACCTTACCTTTTTTGATTCCAGCATACATAAAGCTACACACCACCCGCTATGGGTTCACAGTTCACTTACTAACACCCTCGTCTTTAACCTTTTCTTTTTAAAGGTTAATATCATTAAAGAAAAAAAAAAGGCAGCTAAGAAGACGCAAGAAGCTCAAACAAACAAAGTAAAAACCAACCAAAACACTAAGCATGACATGCACCTAACACAAACAACAAAGGGAAATTGATCAGGTTAAACATACACCAATCCTCTCAATCTAAGCTTAAACTTCGGCTCCTGTGCTTCACCCAAATAAAGGAGGTTGTTTTGATGTCGCTCACCACCTTATCCACCGAGAACGGCTTATTCTTGAAGATCCAATGATTCATTGTTCATCATATCAGCCAACACGCTATAACTAAAATTGCTTGAATGAGCATGCGTTCAGCCTTATTAGCTTTGTGTAAAATGGGTAATCCAAGAGCTCCTTGACCGAACCAAAGTTATTCAAGACTGGTAGTTTGACCCAAATATGAATAATAACCCCTCGCTTTTAACTACTTATGCTAATCGTATAGTCGTGTAGAATTAATTAGAAAAATATGAATAAGTTATTACCATGTTTTTTTATGAACTGTAACAAAGCTTTCATTCAAAATAAAAGTACAGTACCTCCGGTAGGAAGAAAGAGGAGGTCTATAGCATCATAAAAAACCAACTAGAATACAAAATGACAAACACCCCAAAATAAACAATTAAACCAACACACAAGATAAAGGCGACGTAACCTGAAGAAACACTAAGTGACCCCGGCAGATTAAGGATAATCTTAGGGTTAAGTAGATGTTTCCCACGAGGGTTAGGTCCAGCAAAGATGGTTATTCTTCTGATGACCAGCAAAACAGACACCGTGAGCTCGTCACTAAGAAGGGGGGGGGTACCTCCTTGTGACCACCCTCCGGCGTGAGAATCAGACTAGATTGCTCTGAATATAAGTGTATATTAAGAGGAATAGCTAGATAAGATATGTGATGATATAAGATGATGATACCGTTCCAAGGTGTTGGAGTATTTATAGCCGAAGGTAGGTTTCCAAGCAGGTACAGCCAGCTGTATAATATTCCTTTTCTACCAACTGTGGGCTACGCACGTGCCGTGCTGGTGGTTGGTGGGTAGGCAGCGGCTGATAGTGACATGGCCGGCTGTGTACTATTCCTTTTCCACCAACTGCAGGCTATGTACGTGCCACGATGAGGGTTGGTGAGTAGGCAGCGGCTGATAGTGACATTTTGTACTAGAGCGTGCTCCTCCTCGTACTGTTGTCAGTGAGCTGTCACCCTGTGATGGGCTGCTTTGGTCAGATCTTGTCTATTTTGTCCATACCTTGGCAGGTATAGTACAAAAGATCATCCAGAAGCGTACGGACTGGCTCATTTGGGCGGGAGTATTCCCGCCTTGCTCATTCATTCTTCAGGTGACATTACTGAATTATTGAGAGTTAGTGCCTTGTGCGTGTAGCCTTACTATTAGTGCGGGTAGCCTTCCCTGATGGCTTGTATCCGCAGCTGCGGGAACAGGCGGGGTACTTCACCATTGGGAGGCTTTTCCTGCGGGAACAGCTGGCGTACTGCGCGTAAGGTCTTCATCTCTCTGAGCATGGTGGGTCCTGCGGGACCAGTTGGTCTTTGCGCAGACGTCCCTCTTCAAGGTGAGTCTTGCGGGTCCAACTGGGCTCTGCTGGGACCTACCTCTTCAAGCCCCCCCAGTCCAATGTTCTTCTCATGAATTGTTAATAAGTGAGGTGAACTTTTGGACTTAAGCAAGGGGTTTTGAAAAGGGTTTTTAGTTTTAAGGTTTTCCGTGGGGATTCTTCCCGCGGTTTTCCTAATGTCATGTGCAGAAATTCCCGACTTTTCTGCTTGATCTTTGGGTATGATGTGGGTAGGTGTGCAACCTCCTCGCAAGTCAGGAGCGTTGAGTTTCACTTGTGTAGATTCTCCACGAGGTTTTGGTAGTTTTAGACATAGTGATCAATTATGTTAAACAACCAATCCAATCCTGGAGCTTCAAACAATCTAGTTCTCAACGTTCCCGCTATGCGGGGATGTTATTTCCCTTTCCACAAGCATGGCCCAGAAGATCCTTCTTGGTTTTAATTCCCTGCAAGTGCTAAGTATATGAAGGGTTTCGCCTTGACACTGTACCCGCACTCGTCTTATAGTTTCTTGACTTCCAAGGTATTCTTGGCTTCAATTCCCTGCAGGTGCTAAGTATGTGAAGGGTTTCGCCTTGACACTGTACCCGCACTTGTCTTACGGTTTCTTGGTTACCAAGGTATTATTGGCTTCAATTCCCTGCAGGTGCTAAGTATGTGAAGGGTTTCGCCTTGACACTGTACCCGCACTTGTCTTACGGTTTCTTGGTTACCAAGGTAAAGGGGTATATTCCATCTTATTTTTGAATCTTTGTTTCACGCATATTTTAGTTTAACTTAGCAATTTCTTGAGTAGTTTGGATAAGTTAACCTTTCAACGTGGCAGATGATAGGTTAAAGTTTTGCTCTCTTTCGTGATTGTGCGGGTAAGACCGTCACTTTCACTTAGTAGGATGGCTAAACTTTACCTATATCTGACCTGCGTTAAGGTTTTCCTCATCTTTTCCTTAGAAATTTTCTAAGTGTTTTAAATAAGTTAACCTTTCGACGCGCGGTTGTCAATAGGTTGATGTTCAGTTTCCTTTATCATGATTGTGCGGGTAGGACCGTCACTTTCATTTAGTGGGATGACCAAACTTTACCTATAACTGACCTGCGTGAAGGTTTTCTTCATCTTTTCCTTAGAAATTTTTGCCGTTTCTTGTGTTTATGCGGGTTTTGCCGCCTTCCACACGCAACGACTTACTTCCCCACTTATTTATGCGGTGAATACCGGCATATCAGTGTTTTGAATAAGTATAAAGGTAAGGCTATCAACACAATGTGATAAAGGAGAATCATTTCCATTAGAAGTGGCTCTAGGCCTTTTCTTTATAAGTTTGGAATTGATCTACAAGTAACATTTGCGTAATTGAGCTCCATTCCATGTTCTTGGGATGGGGGTGCCATCGAGCCTTTCGAGCCGGTATGCGCCCTTTCCCAAAACTTCTTTGATAATGTATGGCCCTTCCCAGACCGGGGCCAGCTTTCCTGGGCGTTCTTGGTTCGAAGCCTCGTTGTTACGCAGTATGTAGTCTCCGACATTGAAGTTGCAGAGTTTTACCCGCGTGTTGTAGTACTTTTGCATTTGTCGCTTGTAGTTCTCTTCACGCGTTGCGGCTAAGTCTCTGCGTTCTTTGGTTAGCATAAGGTCTAACCGTCTTTCCGCATCATTGTCTTCTGGCTGAATCAAGACCCTTGGTGAGGGTAAACCAATTTCGACCGGGACCATGGCTTCAGTGCCATAAGTAAGGCTGAACGGGGTTTCTCCCGTACTGGCCTTTTTCAGCGTTCTGTTTGCCCAAAGGGCGTGTGGAACTTCGTCCACCCAGCCGGATCTGTGTTCCAAGAGTCTTTTCTTTATGCCGTCGACGATGCTCTTATTTGCTCTTTCCACCTCACCATTACCCTGCGGGTGCGCCACTGAGGTAAAGGTGTGGGTGATTTGAAGTTCTTCCAGCCACTTTTGTAGCTTCTTGTCAGCAAAGTTGGTGCCGTTATCGCTCACCAAATTCTGGGGAAGTCCAAAACGACAAATAATAAATTCCCAAATAAATTTTTTGATATGTTTTGCGGTTGTTTGGGCTAAGGGTTTTGCTTCTATCCACTTGGTGAAGTAGTCGATGGCTACCACTTGAAACTGAACGTTCCCTGCTGCTGTGGGAAATGGGCCTGTCACATCGATGGCCCACTTCTGAAATGGCCATGAAGAGGTGACTGGAACAAGTTCATTCTTCGGGCGATGCGTGTTGGGTGCGTAGAGTTGGCAAGACCTACACTTTCTGATGTATGCCAGTGCATCCGTATGCATCCCCGGCCAAAAGTATCCCGCATTATTTAGCTTAGCTACGACAGCGCGTGGACCTGCGTGTACTCCACAGATGCCCTCGTGCACTTCCCTTAGGAGGTAGCCAGCATCTTGGTTGTCCATGCATCTTAGGAGTGGGCCAAGAAAATTACGCCTGTAAAGGATGTCATCGATGAGTTGATAGTTCAGTGCTTTACAGCGTATTTTTCTTGCCTGTGTTTTTGACTCTGGTAGTATACCCGCCGCAAGGTAATTTATTATTGGTGTATCCATGTTTCTGTGCCGGTTTGGATGACACAGATTTCCTTGTGCGGGACTGATGGTGCTCCAAGGAGTTCAATGCGGATGTCCTTTCCCAAGTGGGTGAAGGCTAATGATGTAAGCTTGCTTAACGCATCCGCAGATTTGTTTTCGCTACGCTTGACGTGTATGACCTTACAATCGTTAAAGTCGCACATAAGGGTTTTTGCTTGTGCGAGGTACAGGGCCATTGTGTCGTTCACGACCGTGTACGTCCCGTTTATTTGGTTGGCTACTAACATGGAATCCACGTGGGCTTCCAAGTTTTTCACTCCCATCTTACGCGCAATTCTCAGCCCGGCCAAGAATGCTTCATACTTCGCTTCGTTATTTGTACTTGGAAAATCTAGTCGAATAGCGTAATTGTATTCTTGGCCTGCTGGGTTGGTTAGTTTCAACCCTGCGCCTCGTTGCTGGCTGCTCCATCAGTGTAGAGTCGCCAGACATCATCGATGTCCTGTGCTGGAGAGGGTTGAGCCTCCTCCTGGCACTCTTTCTCCCGCGAAGCGGGGACTTCTGCAATAAAGTCAACCAAGACCTGGCCTTTTATGGCTGGCCTCGGCTTGTACTTTATCACGTATTCTCCCAATTCCATTGCCCATTTGGCTAGGCGTCCTGACAATTCGGGTTTGCCTAGAACGTTTGCGAGTTTGAAGTTGGTGAGAATGGTGATTGGGTGACCTTGGAAATATCGTCTTAGCCTGCGTGAAGCCTGTACAAGTGCTAAGACTAATTTTTCCAGGGTAGAGTACCGGGTTTCTACGTCTGTTAGGACACGGCTAACATAGTAGATTGGCATCTGGATGCCTTTTCGCTCTACTAGCAGGACGGCCCCGGTTGCTCTATCCGTGGCGGAAAGGTATAGGATTAATTCCTCCCCCGCTTCTGGTGCTGTGAGCGTTGGGAGTTCAATCAAGCGTGACCGAATTTCCTGAAAAGCTGCTTCCGCTTCTGGTGTCCAGCGGAAATGCGTTTCTTTAAACAGTTTCTCAATGTTGACACGAATGGGAACGACCTATCCGCATGGTTTGCCAAAAAGCGGTTAAGTGCGACTAGGCGTCCATTCAGTGTCTGAGCTTGCTTGATGGTAGTAGGTGATTCCATTTTGATAATGGCTTCGACCTTTTCAGGGTTCGCTCTGAAGCCATCTTTAGTAACAATGACTCCTAAGAACTTCCCTTCTTCCATCCCAAAGGAACACTTGCTCGGGTTGAGCTTCATGTTTATCTTTCTGAGCGTGTTGAAAGTTTCTTCGATGTCTTTCAACATCGTTTCTGGGTCAGGGCTTTTGATGACCAAGTCATCCATGTAGACTTCCAAGTTCCTCCCAATTTGGGCATGAAACTCTTTGTCCATCAGGCGTTGGTATGTGGACCCGGCATTCTTAAGTCCGAATGGCATCATTTGATAACAAAATGTGCCATCGGGCATCCGAAATGCGGTTTTAACCTGATCGTCAACGGCCATGTGGATTTGATGGTACCCCTTATACGCATCAAGGAAGCATTTAAGGCGAAACGGTGCTAACGAATCTACCTTAAGATCAATTTCGGGTAACGGGTGACAATCTTTGGGGCATGCTTTGTTTAAGTCTTTAAATCTATGCACATGCGCCATTGTTTGTTAGACTTCGGTACCATGACGGGATTTGCAACCCATGTTTGATATCTGCTAACGCGTACGATGCCCGCGTCAAGGAGTTCCTTGACTTGGGTTCTACACGCGTTAGCTTGTTCCGCCCCCATTACTCTACGCTTTTGTATGACTGGCATAAAAGCCGGGTCACACTTGAGCTTATGCTCTGCCTTACTTCGAGGTACACTAGTCATGTCAGCTGGTGTCCACGCGAAGATGTCAGCGTTTTTCTGTAGTAAGCGTTTGAGTAAGGTACGCGTAGGATCAGTGACTGTTGGGCCAATGGTAAAAGCCTGGTCAGGGTATTTGCCATTGAAGGCCCATTCTTCTGGTTCGGTGATGGTTGGTTTAGCCATCTTTGGTTTGGGTTTTGATGAGACAGATGCGATGCATACCTGGGGAATACCGGTGATCATTGCTACACCCTTAGCTGTTGGCCATCCCATCATGCCGTGGACTGAATATACCACGGCATTGAATCTTGCCATCCCGTCTCTCCCGAAGAGAATGTCGTATGTGTGGTGTGGCTTCCTCATTACGACAAAGTCCACGTCTTCTGTGCGGGAGTGTTTCCCGTCTGTGAGAATGACGGGGAAAGATAGGATACCCAGGGGGTGTTTGTGCTGCCGTCGAACCCTTCCATCGAGGCGTAGACCGTTTCCAGGCGTTCCTTGTCTTCGTCGTCTAGCTTGTCGAAAAACTGCCTGTACATAACCGTTGACGAGGCGCCGTTGTCAGCAAGAGTGCGGGAAGTGATGTAGTGCCCCAGCTGGCTTTTGATGACGATAGGGCCTTCTTTGCTGGGTCCTCCTGGCACTCGCGGGAAGCGCACCTCAGCTTCCTTCCACGCGCATGGTTCTGTCGTTCGTCTTTTTCTTCCTCTGACGTTACTATGAACCATGTGGATGCTGATGTCAACGGGCTTTCGTCCGTTGCTTTTGTATCGGTTTTCATTCTTCCCTCCATTCTTGATTGATGCCACAAGGTGTGTAAGTTTTCCATCCTTGACGAATGTTTCAACAATATCCCTCAAGGATATACACTCCTCAGTGGTGTGACCCTTTGTCCCGTGGAAGTCACAGAATTTGCTCTGATCCGCGTTATGTCGCTGCCGGACCATTGGAGCTTTTGGCCATGGGAGTTTTTCAGTGGCAAATATCTCCGTGACGCTTTTGGTGAGTGGCGTCCACCGGGGGTTTCGGCTTGATGGGTGCGTGTTATCTTTTCCGCCTACTAGAGGGCGAGAGTTGGATGAGGTGTCAAAGTTTACCCTTGACTGCCAAATACCTAGCTTCCTCTTTTTGTTTTGCCGGGCGGTCCGGACGTTGTTTTCTCTAGTCCTCTGCGTGTAGAGGTTTGTACTCTGGGGAAGATCCCTACCCAGTTGCTTCTCCGTTTCGGCAAAGCGCTTGGCCGCCGTCATGATGGCATCCCATGTGGATGGCATGCCGTCTTTACCCGTCAACGTGCGGATAAGCTCTGGGTATTCGGCGCCCTGGATGAAAGCGGCTGCGAACAAGATTTTCGCTTATGGTGCCCAGACTCAGCTTTTTCGAGTTGAAGCGAGTGATGAAGTCTAGTAAAGATTCATCCTATTCTCTAACGCAGTTGAGGATCGTCCACTGCTCTTCAGTATATTTCCTCTGTTGGCTGAAATGATGGCTGAACTTGTGTTGGAAGTCCGCCCAATCATAGATGTGGTGGACCGGTAAACGATCAAACCACGCCCTGGCCGCTCCAACCAGCGTCATCTGGAACATATAACACCACGTGGGTTCCGTCCAGTTGCTGACGGTTGCCCCCGCTATGAATCTGTTCAAGTGATCATCTGGGTCGGATATACCATCATAAGTGCCGATGTTGGACATCTGTTTGGCACTCTTCGGGGCGATTGCTTCCGCAATGTCCCTTGCAAACTTGGACGTTACCGCATTTGCAACAGTTGGTCTAAAGGTTTTGGAGAAGTCACGTGGGTTTCCCCCCGCGTTCCTTGGTTTGAAGGTTTCTCCAAAATTCCTTCTTGGTTGGAAGTCCGTTTCCTTGCGCTTCCCTTTCGCCCTATGACGAGGGTTTGCGTCACTGTCGGACTCCTCCCAATCATCATCCAAGTACTCGCACTCATTGCTCATGTTGAGCTGTTGTCGAGTGTTTCCGAACTCGTCATTAGCCTGTTGGAGTGAACGTAAACGTTCATCCAACTCAGCTTGGAATTCTTTCTGACGTGCTTCCGCCCACGCTTTAACTTGATCAAGTGTTTGGCGGGGGAGCCTCGTCTGTTGTCTCTCCAACTGGGTATCGGTGAATCCCTGTGAAGGATTGTTTACTGCACTTTCCCCGGCTTGGGTAACCGGGGTAGTGTTCGTAAAAATTGTGTACTCGCCGGTGTTCCCCCCAGTAGCTGAGGTTGTGGTTACCGGAGTTTCTTGGTCACTCGTTGGCCTTGGCATCGGAGTAACCTTAACCATCTTTCCAGAGGTTTTGAAAAAACTGAGAAAATTAGTTCTAGCTTTTATGCACGGATGGAGCCAATGAATAAACACTAAGTGACCCCGGCAGATTAAGGATAATCTTAGGGTTAAGTAGATGTTTCCCACGAGGGTTAGGTCCGGCAAAGATGGTTATTCTTCTGATGACCTGCAAAACAGACACCGTGAGCTCGTCACAAGGAGGTACACTGAGAAGGGGGGGGTACCTCCTTGTGACCACCATCCGGCGTGAGAATCAGACTAGATTGCTCTGAATATAAATGTATATTAAGAGGAATAGCTAGAGAAGATATGTGATGATATAAGATGATGATACCGTTCCAAGGTGTTGGAGTATTTATAGCCGAAGGTAGGTTTCCAAGCAGGTACAGCCAGCTGTATAATATTCCTTTTCTACCAACTGTGGGCTACGCACGTGCCGTGCTGGTGGTTGGTGGGTAGGCAGCGGCTGATAGTGACATGGCCGGCTGTGTACTATTCCTTTTCCACCAACTGCAGGCTATGTACGTGCCACGATGAGGGTTGGTGAGTAGGCAGCGGCTGATAGTGACATTTTGTACTAGAGCGTGCTCCTCCTCGTACTGTTGTCAGTGAGCTGTTACCCTGTGATGGGCTGCTTTGGTCAGATCTTGTATATTTTGTCCATACCTTGGCAGGTATAGTACAAAAGATCCTCCAGAAGCGTACGGACTGGCTCATTTGGGCGGGAGTATTCCCGCCTTGCTCATTCCTTCTTCAGGTGACATTACTGAATTATTGAGAGTTAGTGCATTGTGCGTGTAGCCTTACTATTAGTGCGGGTAGCCTTCCCTGATGGCTTGTATCCGCAGCTGCGGGAACAGGCGGGGTACTTCACCATTGGGAGGCTTTTCCTGCGGGAACAGCTGGCGTTCTGCGCGTAAGGTCTTCATCTCTCTGAGCATGGTGGGTCCTGCGGGACCAGTTGGTCTTTGCGCAGACGTCCCTCTTCAAGGTGAGTCTTGCGGGTCCAACTGGGCTCTGCTGGGACCTACCTCTTCATAACCCAAATAAACCATACAATATCCGTTTAAGTAGATTGATACTTTAGCCATCCAAAAAGGTTTGTCTTGATCTCATCCACGGTGAACTCTGTAGAGAGTGTCCCTTGTTGAATCTTTTCGCATTTCTCTATTTCCAAATAAACCATACTGAGAAGAAAATAATCGAATGCAAGATGCACCCACCCACTTTGTCACCTAGCTCATTCGCCACCTCCAAAAGGTGCTCGAATGAATCCAAACCCGTTAAATCCCAATAGCACCATAGAAAGATCGCCTTCCAAACCTCTTTTTCTCTCAGGCACTCGAGAAAAACATGTACAGTCGAAGTGAACCAAATTAAACCCTCTCACAATTAGAATTTTGTGACTGGAATTTTATTTTGCAACAGTCTCCAAATAAAGCAGTTACCTTTAATTGGAATCAAGGACTCCTAGGTGAAAAAGGGAGATTCATCCCCACATAAATGATCTGTGATCCTGCTTATTAAATTTTGGACCGAAAAAATACCCGAAGAGTCCTCGATCCATCTCCAACCATCAAGTAGGCATGTGATTGATCAAATACTACTCGAAGATTCACCGATCCTTCTTCTCAATTTGGCATGTGATTGATTAAAAAATGAGCTTCGTTTTAAGGTTCTCCCATAAAATATAAAAGATTAGAATATTATAAAATTTCAATCAATACCGATATATCTTCATAGTTTAAATGAAGAAACATCTTGTACTTCTTGATTGGGTTTCTCTATATGCTATGAGTATTACATGACAATGCGCATTTACATGATAATAGATATTGGGTTTAAGCCTTTCGAGGTATATCTTTATTTAAAAAGTGAAACATTTTTAAAGCTAGTCTAAGGAAACTAAAGTAGTGTTTTGTATATAGAAAACTAGAAATGATAGATAGTTTGGAATAGATCATTATGAGGTAAGGATAAGCTTGGTACCGTACCGGTACCGGTACCGAAAATACCGATCCTGAAAATCGTCAAATCTTGGTACCGGTACCGAAATATTCGGTTCGGTACAGGGACGGTATCGGTATTTAAGGTAAAATTCGGGAAATACCGGTACCGTACCGGTCTCGAAAACTCAAAACCTTGGTACTGATTCGATACCGACAGTACCAAATCGGTACCGATTTCGGTACCGGTTCGATACCGAACCGGTTCGGTACCGTACCGATTTTTGCTCATCCCTATTATGAGGACGGAAAAAGAGGAAGTTAGATTGGTCAATTGAATATAATCTCCTATTACATAACAAATTTCATTCTCTCTAAATACATTAAAACCATTAATCCACACTTCCTTACTTTTAATTTTACCCATTCACTCTTTCACCTTTATTTCTATACAAGGCCACCACCACCATCTCCCGGGCTCCTGGCCATCATTGCCGCAATCACCACACCACTATCACCATCTCCACAACTCCCTCCATATCACCACCGCCATGTCGCCACACCACCATTGTTACCACCGCCTTGGTTTTAAATAACGCGCTTTAAGCACACCAAAGTGCAAAGCGAGACAAGGCAACCAACATCCAAAAAACACAATTCAAGCGCAACTTTATGGCAAAAAACACACATGGGGCGCATGCCTTTTGTACATGGGTCATTTTTATGCTTCACACTGCTATAACGCATACTTTTTTGGTTGTACATGTATGTAATTTTTGTACTTTATATATTAAGCTTATTTATAGCTAAATTTTGTGTTGAGAATGCTAAAAACCAATGATATATAAAAAACCTTGTGCCTAACATACGAAAACTTGTGCGCTTTTGCGCTTCGGTTTTAGACCACGAAGCTTTTGTGAACTTCTTGTTTTTTCAATACCAAGACCACTGCCACGCCACAACCATATGATCGACACCATCGTCGCTGCCACCTACGCCAATACCACTACATGACCACCACCACCATCGTCGCCACCGCCGCTACTAACACCACCATTGTCGAAAAACCAACACCACTTGATCACCACGTGTGTCGCCATCACCAACAACGTCGCCATTACTACTTTTTATTATTTTGTTAACTCTTTTTATATTTTGAGGCATGGGTATTGTTGCCATTTGTATTTCATTTCTTTATTCTTTCCTTCTCCCAATCAATACAAAATTATGATTTATTCTCTTTTAATAGGTTAACCAGACAAAACAATATAATGATAATGATGGCTATGCTTGGCATGAAGCTTTTAAGAGCTTCTAGTTTAAGTTTTTAAGAAAAGACTCCTACTTAATAAAAAACTTTGTTTGGTTGAAGGAGCTTGAAACTTTTAGGTTATGAGAAAAAACTTAAAGCTTGAAGCTCCTAATAGTAGTGTTTAGAAAAGTTACAGGCTTTTAGTATTTATAAAAACTTAAATAACCTCCAAGATATGTACAATTAATATTATACTTTTTAATTATGCTCATTTTGGTCATTTTATACATTTTATTAAAATTTCATCTACTCTGCCAAACACCTATATATATCTAAAAAACTATAGCTACCAGCTTCTAGCCACCAGCTAGTTTTGTCAATCATACCCTTAGTTTAATCATTTATCCATTTCACTCACTCGTCGATTTCATTACCTTGTATATTTCATTACATTATACCAAACTTACCCTAAAAATACCTTTTTATTAAAAAAAAAGATGTGTTATAAGTTATAACATGATACTTAATTTACAAGTGTATTTTTTTAAATTTGATGTACCCCAAGTCGTCATTATATTTGTAAAACATATCCCGCCTTAAACATTAAATTTAATAGATAGATACCATAAGACTATGACGTGTTTTAGTTAGAAGTTTAGTTAGTGAACATGAAAAATACGTGTTAAAATGAAACACTTGTGAAAACTTAATGACTTGTGTTATAAAACAATTAGCACGGATCATGAGACAAGCATTCTAGCACAAGATTTGTTCTAAAAAGTTTTTTTTTTATTTGTGACAGGTATGACATTAAGGGATACTTGTCCAATTATTTGGCCCGATTTTCTTGAATCAAACTCAAATATATAATATTACATACAGTTTCATAAAATATGATATATTATGTTAAAGTTATTGAAAATTTGAAATATTTAAAATTGTAAATTGGTGGTTGAGTATATGAAATTTTAACTCCTTGTTAATTTAGGTGAGTTCAGGATTGGGATCCAGTAATGCGGTCTCCCAACAAGCCAACATGTAACTTTAATTAACACAATGACTCGTAAACAGGATACCCGATATCCTTAGGTATACTGCAAATCCGTTGGATAATGTCTAATGACTAACAACAACCTGCTAAATATAAGATTAGGTATGAGAGACAATTATATAACTAGATATATGAGACATGTCTGCTAACAGACGTGCCTTAACCCTAATTAGCATGATAATATTTTGATAGCGAAATTCTTCTATCGTTTTTTATGAAAAATAAAAGATACAAAATCTTGTTGACACGTGATTATTATTATTTTTTTTCTAGAACGGCGACTTTCTTGTATTTAGGCTATCGGACTCTTCAAATTTGGAGAGCTCGGTTGCCCCACTATGGCCAGACTATGTTGTCTTAACCGGACACACGCTGACTTTTAGAGTTTGGCTTGGGCGTTCGCTAGGGAAACCATACCATCGATTGCCACTAGACAATCGTTGTGCCACCACAAGAGCAGAACTCTCTAGCGTAACACACGTTGGGACAAAACCCCGGGCGGGCACGGGGTTCAAGCTAACAACCTTTGCACCAGACCTAGCTCAAATCCTTCATTGCCAATATCCACTCAAAATGACAGAAGTGGGATTCGAACTTGAGTCTCCATTGGAGAACCCAAACCTCCTACCACTCTACCACAAGTGAGGATACGTGATTATTATTATTACTAGCTTTTGAACCCATGTATTACACGGGATTTGTCAAATGATAAAATAAGATCCATTATTTCAATTGTGATTATCAAAATACTTATAAATTAATTAATGTAGATTTAATGGAAAACAAACGGGGTTAACGAAAAGTACTTAAATAACATGATTTTAATGGAAACGTTAGATGTTGATTTGCAAGAAAGTTTAAAAAATATATACTAAAGTTGCGTAATTGGTTAAACCTCAGGTATGAAAATGACACTTGATTCAATAATGTATAAAATCCACACTATGTTATAACCCACTTGGCAAAATAGTTTTTTGACCTATGACCTATGGATAGCTAGAATGAATGAGATGAGAGAATGTATAAAATCCACACTATGTTATAACCCACTTGACAAAATAGTTTTGACTCATGACCCATGGATAGCTAGAATGAATAAGATGAGAGATTAGGAATTAGAATAAATGTAGGCTTGATGCATAAGATTTAACATTTTCTTTTATTAGTATTGTAAGATTATTATTATTATTATTATTATTATTGAAACTACATAAATGATTTAAACAGCTCTTTTTAAGCAAAAACTCAGACCGCTTAAACCGATGTGAATCGAGTGAACTCTCGAGCTTTTTAAATATGCTGCAACAACGTCTCTCTTTAATCAACAACCCCGATCGTTGGGTTTGGCCTGGGGAACCTTTTGGAATTTTCTGTCCTCCATGAAAAAGATCTTGTTCAATAGCTCAATTTTGGAAGTTTAATTTATTTTTAAGTGAAGTAGTTGGGTGCCTAAAAAAGTAAACATTCGTGTTTGGAAGGTGGAAATGAATAGACTATCTACCCTAGTGGCCTTATCCAAATGAAATATTGAGGTGGGTTTGATTAGGGATGAGCTCGGTACCGTACTGGTACCAACCGATACCGGTACCGAAAATACCGATCCCGAAAATCGCCAAATCTTGGTACCGGTACCGAAATATTCGGTTCAGTACCGGTATTGAAGGTAAAAATTCGGGAAATACCGGTACCGTACCGTACCGATACCGGTACCGTACTGATCCCGAAACTCAAAACTTTGGTAATGATTCGGTACCGACGGTACCGAATGGTACTGATTTCGGTACCAGTACCAAGTACCAAATACTCATCCCTAGGTTTGATGACTTGTAGATTATGTGAAGAGTACGAAGAAATGAGTGATCATCTACTCGTTATTTTGCCACATTAGTTTGGCAATTTGTTAGTAGCTAGTGTCACATTCCGCCCATTTATGCCTTTTCGATGCGCGATTTGCTTTAATATCATGAAACTAGCAATTGGGTACTTAGAAAACAAGGTTTTATATGAGATCATTCTCACGACGTGTTGGTACATCTGGAAGACTAAAAACGAAGTTATCTTCTCAGATAAGACAACTTGCTTCTCCAAAATTTTGGAAGATATTAAATCATTGGATTTTCTTTGGATCCTTCAAATATCAGTTGTGGAAAACTGGTGTAATTTTATGTTGTAAGTATGTTTTTTTTGTTCAGTATCTAACTTCATGCCGGTTGGCTTTAATAAAATTTGTCGTTCTAAAAAACATGAATGATTTAGATAGTGAGTTCAACTAGGGATGAGCTCGGTATGGTACCGGTACCAAACCTGAAATCCCGATCCCGAAAATTTAAAATATTTGGTACCGGTACCGAAATGTTTGGTTCGGTACCGGTATTTCGTGCAAAATTCGGGAAATACCGGTACATTACCAATGCCGAAAACTAAAAACTTGGTACCGATTCGATACCAACCGCACCGATACCAAAAACTAAAAGCTTAATACTGATTCGGTACCAAATTTAATACCGGTATCGAAAATGCTCATCCCTAAATTCAACCGTCAAATATTTGTGTGAGAGAATAGGTTAATACAACATAAAAAGCTGCAATTTATATGAGGTGGTAAATGGTAAAGTTTGGATAGTTTAGGGTACATTGTAAACTTCTATGTTTGTTTGTACAAGAGAGAAGTTCACACGACCCGAATGTTTGTAAGGCGCGTGGCATGTTCCAAGTAGCAAGTACCCTCTTAAACGACGTCGTTTGCAACAGATCATTCAGATTTGTTCTTGTTTTCTACAAAAGGAAACTATTAAAGTTGTTTTAAAACTGATTTAAAAACATATTGAACTATAAAGAAGTTAAAATTTGTGACACTTTAGTATATGGATGAATATTTGGTAACAAGTACTAGTACTGGTGTCTATAGCGTCAGATTCGGCAAGATATTCGTTACCAACTTTTTCGGAAATTCGGTATCGTATATTTTTGGTATCGATACCGTATAGAGATGAACATATTGTAACGAATGCTAACACTATACCGAACCAGTAGCTTATCGATAGATTGGTAACGCTGTTCGATATCCACTTTTCAAGTAATTCAGTATCAATATTTCCGGTTCGAATACGGTATAGATCACATGCATGTTTTTGTAACTTTTTACATGAAAAATTGAAAATTCAATTATTCTTGTAGTTTTAATATTATATTCACTTTTTTTTAACATATTTTATATTAATGGAATTTGATACATGTTTGGCTATATTATCTATTATCTATCTAATATAAGTAAAGTTAAATTTGGTGCCGCTTGGCTTGTATTGGGCCAAGTGGATACAAGCCAAGCGGCGGTCCAACGTTGGCCATTTGTTTGTTTTTTTTTATAGTTTTGGTACTGTAAAGAATGTAACCAACTAAACTTTAATTTTTTCTGGTAATTTTTTTGTATTAATCTAGTGAATTCGCGTAGATTCATTGCCTTAACACTCAATACCTACAACGCTTGGGTTTGACCTACACCTGGGTTTTACTGGCCAACGTCACCCCATTGGTCTACTTCAACTTTTATATATTTTTTGCTTTAGTTCCGGTATCGTGACGAATGTAACCGAACGAGTTTTTTTAGTTCTGGTACTGTAAACGAACATGAAGTAAATCGGTCAATTTCCGTAGATTTCCCACCTCAACGACAGAAACCGATAATGCTAGGGGTTTTACCAATGTTGCTTATACTGTAACGACCATAACCGGTACTGACTGAATTCATGTTGACTCACCGTCGTAAAGCTCGGGTGTTACCAACGCCCGGGCACCAATAGCCGGGTTTTGCAGACCGAATAAATATGTTATTGTTTTTTAATAATACATTATACGAATGTCAATTTTTATTTTAAACATGTTAATTTAATAAATTTTTATGTTTAGTTTTCATAACGTAACGAATGTAGCCAATATCCACCGAATTCACGTTTGACTCTCCGCTATTATGCGCAGGTTTTACCGACAGATTTGGCCACGCAACGCACGGTTAATTTAGTAGTTTCAAGTAATTTTAAAAACAATATGTTATAAGTGTTTCCATGTGAAGAGATATCAGTTTCTCATGCTATTTGTTCCACCAAGATAATCGCTGAATTTTTAAATTATTTTAAAGGTATGTTTGGCTGGGGTAATGAAATGGAGAGAATGAAATGAAATAAATCATTACCATTACTTTGTCTTGTTTGGTTAGTTTATAGGAATAGTGTTTGGTATCCATAAATATGTTGAAATGAAATAGAAATAGAAATGATAACGATACTCCAATATCAAAATAATTTTTTTGTACCAAAGTAAAAAAAAATGCAATGGCGACGGTGGTGGTAGCTCCGGCGACGACAATGATGGTAGCGGTTGCGGTGGCGGTGGTCAAGCGACGGTGGTGGCACTAGTGGTCAGGTGGTGATGACGATGGTAGTGGTGGCGACGACAGCTATGGTGGTCAGGCATCGACAGTGGTGCTGCTGGTGGTCAGGTGGCGGTGGCGAAAATGGTTGTGGTGGCTAAGGTAACGATGGTGGTGGTAGGGTAAGGTGGTGGTAGGGGTGGTGGCGGCGGTGGTGGTCAGATGGTGGTGGTGGTGGTGGTGGTTGTTGTTGTCTGGTGGCGTTGTTTTGAAAGTATGGTGAAAGATGAATGAAGTGAAAGGAGGGGGGGAGATGGTTTTGATGGAATGAGATTCGTTTTGTAATAATTGATTTTACACTCTAAACCTTTAACTTTGATATGTTATTAAGGATGTTTTAAAAATTATAATGTACAAACTAGATTCCAAACCTTAAGATGTGTAATAATAAGTTGTAAAGCTTGGGTATTATATATATTACATTTGCAAACTTTATCATCGATTCAAATTTTATGAGGTATGTTATCTGATTTATTGGTTTTATTCTAACATTAAATAGCGAATTTGAAACCTTTAACCTTATATCCTGTTCTGACTAATTGAGATTAATGTTGATCCTTTTTTTTTTTTTTTGAATTTTGGGTGTGTTTGATTTCCAAATATTGAATTTAGTTGAACTGAAGAAATGGCAACTTCAGGAAACCATACAAATTATGTATAAATGTTTGTGTTCCAAGTTGAGGATGTATTTGACAGATTGCTTAATTATCTGTTCAAGGATTGCAGGCTGCAGAATGGTACCAATTTAAGGGTATTTTTGGTATTTTCATGATGAACGGGTTTTGATGCCAAAAGACAAATCAGCAGCCATTGAGGGACTTCAAAAAAATATTAATTAGAGACTATGGATCAAAGAAGCATAACAAGGTCTCTAATAAATTGGAAACCTTTGGAGCTGCTTATGAGCTTTTTAATGGCTTGAATTGTACCTAAGCAACTGTGTGACTGTATATCACAGTTTGACTTTTAGAGTCAAATAAGATGATTTTGAAATTAACATATATATTTTTTAGCATTTTTGGAAAAAAAAACTCGACCAACCCATTTGAGTTTTAATTAGTTTCATTTAATTTGGTTTTAAATTTGCTATATAAGTAAGTGTAACTTAAAAAACATTAGAATAAGTCACACTTAATGTTTTTGTTGGGTTAAGAATATGTTTTTGTTGGGTTAAGAATATGACCAAAACACCCCTTTGGATTAAAAGGCTTAGAACACGTCTAGAGTAAAAGTGACAACTTCAAGATAGTTAACATGTTCAAATAGTTCCTTCATGATAGTCAACACGTTTTGAGGAAAGGTGACAATTTCACACCGGTTACTAATGAACGGCACAAATTTGTAATGGTTCAACCTAACATAATAAATATCTTTAACTATCATTGTTTTTAAATCCATTAGAATCTAACCATTCAACATTGGGTTGGGTTCAGTTATTTGGTTCGATTATGTAGGTTATTTTGCTTATAGATTTGTCCAATCATAATTAAATAGATTAAAAACTTAAAATATTCTTCTTTGTTCACTCTTTTTTGCAATATGTTTTTCATAGTCTTAGATTAATCACCTATGATGATATCAACATGAAATTACGGGGAATTTAACTTTCAAATGGTTCGGAAGTCTTGGTTGAAATTCCCTGCTCAAGGAAGTATACTAAGAATTGTGAATTGTTTATTTATGCTACCATCTAATATTTAAATTAATGTTATATGGATTATTTTTTCAATTTTATTACTTTGTATTTCTTAATTTTAGTGTACGAATCAAATATGTTTATAATTATTTGTATTATTCTATTTATTTATTTTTTTGTTGTTTTTATTTTATACCGGCCCATGTATTACACGGGTTCTAACCTATGTATGTATATATATATATATATATATATATATTTATTAACAAAATCGAAAATATAAAATGAGTCGGATTTTCGGATTTGAAAAGTAACGAATGTCATGGAGGCTTTTTTGTTCATCGTCGAGTAGCCGAAAAAAAAAACTTTTCGCCTCTTGTGAGTTCAACTTCTTTTCAGTAGACGTTGGTTGACTTTTGACTTGGTCAACTCATTTGGCCAATTTCCTTCTAATTTTGTTAATTCTACCAGTTTGACCCGTTAAAGAAAAACCTTAACCTGAATCAACGCAATCATAAAGTTAGAAAATTTGTGTTTTATGTGATAACAAACATTTTTTTTAATAGGATTTTTCCATACAACCGCCTGCACAAAAGCTTGTGGCCTGAGATTTACATGACAATGCATGAAGTGGCAGAACTTGAACAATTACATAGAGGGGGCCAAAAATATTAAGATTAATGATAAGTTCAAACACAAAAAAAAAATCAAATTTTGCCGATATACATCATACTCAAACTAATGAAATGATAGTATGATTAGATAAATAATTAAAGTGAACGATAGTATTTTTGTTTTTATAATAAAATATTTTTGAGCAAAACATGTCTTTATGAAATAAAGACGGTATGTATATATATTAGAAAAACCGTTATATATAAAGGATAAATACTTCATCCGTCCCATTGGAAGTGTCGATATTTCATTTTTTATTTGTCCCATTACAAATGTCCACTTTTAAACTTTATTAGCCAATTTTCAAATTTACTCTTAATCACACAAAACTAGTATTAATAAACAATATTGATGGACCCAATTTTCAAGGGCATTATTGTCATTTGGTTTACAAGAAAAGTAATCATTCAATCCATCTTAAACTTTATGTTTTTCAAACCATGACACTTTTAATAAGACGAAGGGAGTAAAGTATAACAAAAACGATTATTACAAATTCATTTCCATTATGTAAACTTTGTAGTGTTCTGTCATTTCATATTAAAATATTAAAATAAAAGTACACTATAGTTAGATGTAAAGTGATTTAAAAGTCATAATGTTGTATCTTTTAGTCATCTTCTCTATACTTCATCTTTTTTACACAGAGCCTTCCATATAATACAGTTGTCAATCTTTTGTTTTTCAGTGCTATATAACATACTATTAAACTCAAAACCTGAGGGGGCAGAAACCCCTCCCCGCCCCTTCAATGTTTCACCCCTGAATGTATGGACATTTCGTCATATTTATCGCGGTAAGTAATAAAAAAACTAAGGTACATTCTTACGTATATTATTAAATTTAACTTTTTTGTTTACTTTTTAACCACCCGTGTAACACAGGGCTCTATCCTAATAAACATATACGTTATTATTATTATTATTACTTCCTCTTCCTCAATAAACAATTCGAAGTCCACAAAACCCTAAAAAAACCTTGAGATCAGTCTCTTCAATTTCACAAGGTATATTCGATATTCCTCAACCTTCTTTCCTTTTCGTTTTTCCAGCGAGAACTCCGGGGGTCGGAAACGCCACCGGAAAATCTTAAAACCTCCTTAAATCTCACCTTTGACCCGTAAATTTGGCATAACGTATTTTTGGCAACGATAATAAACATCGATTAAGAACTTAATTATATTATAACGACCGGGAACCGTGATTTAATCCCCGCAACATTCGCCGAAAAATCGGCCAAATCATTAACGACTAATTAACGTGTTTACGTTGCAATTACTAGTATAAATAGGACCCTAACCTCAAGCTAAACTCGCTCATCACCTTAAATCTCACTAATATACACTCTATAACCTCCGATTGATCATTGAAAATTCGTCTCTGGCGAGGCCTTGTTCTCTGTCAAAATCACACCAAACTAGGTAATCTCTATATGTATTGTGCTAGTTTGGAACCGACAATTAAAACCCCTAACATGAATTGAACAAACATTGAACAGATTCCACAAATCAGATCTTAGGGTTCTTATGAAGATGATGAACATGTTATTGTAATTTTTATATTTAATTTCTGCTTAAAAATATAAAAGAACCAGCTTGGTCTTGTGGTTAATCCTTTGAGCTAATGAACCACAGACCCAGGTTCGAACCCGGGTCATGGTGGTTTTGTTTCTTTTTTTTTAGGCCTTTTAATTATTATATAAAAACCATTTAAATCTTTTAAAAATTATAATAAATCAATAGTTATTTTTTGTATTTAACCAAATAAAACAAAAAAATTTTATAAATTAAATATAAATTATATTTCATTGTTTTCCCACTTAAAAACCAAACTTACATTCTCGTAACCTCATGATTTAAATCCATCCGTTAACATAAACCGTAAACTTTAAGTGTTTAATTTATTCCATTAAGACCTTTAAATTTAATTTCGACTCGTAAACGTTAGTCCAAGTTTTACGAATATCATGTCTTGTATATTTTCCCGTTAAGATAGTAATCAAATAATAATAACCCAAAATTTCGTTAAAACGTAAAACATTATTAAAATAAAATGAGTAAAAATAATAATAAAATATTAATTTGTTCGTTAGCTTTAATCCGTTAACCTTAATTCTTTGGAGTTAAAATTCGTTAACATCAGTAGTCTTCGAGATATAATCCTCATTTAAAACGTACATTATAATATCGTAACTCTCATATTAGTGTTAAAATTATAACTTAAATAATAAACATCGCTAAAATT
>NW_027496505.1:0-162215 GCF_021521415.1 Bidens hawaiensis
AGTGGTGCTCTGCCACTGGTCAATGCAATTTGCTTTTTGTTGTTTTTATTTTATGTTTTAGTTCTGGTACCGTAACGAATATAACAAAAAATACTAGTATTATATAGACCCGCTGCCTCAACATTGGGAATGACAAAAATCGGGTTTTACCTCCGGGTTTCACCGCCCGATGCCAACAGGTGAGTTGGCATCGGTCACGGAAACCCGGACATTGGTAAAACCCGAGTTTTGTCACTCCCAATTATTTTGTTTTTCTATATTAATAATTAAACGATTATTCGCAGCCGTCTCACCACCATATAGGACATACAACACTTAGGTTTTACCCGACACACCAACACAACACCCGGAATGACAAAGATCCGGTTTTACTAACAACCGGGTTTTACAGAAATTTTTGTTTTAGTTTCGTTACCATAATAAACGCACCTAAAACCGACCAAATTCGCGTCGACTCTTCATGGTAACGCCCACGACCGAAAACACTAGGGTTTTCCCACTGCTCCGACGCCCGACACCGACAACGGTCGGGTTCAACCAACGTCCGGGTTTTACCGACCGAATAAACATGGTTTTAAATATTTTATTTGTTTATTAATTTCAAGAATTTATTTTTAGGTTTTAACGCTTGGGTTTTACAAACGTTGGCTATACCGTAACGAACATAATTGATATTGGCCGAATTCGCGTCGACTCACTTTCCTAAAGCAACTGGTTAATAAATAGATCCGACCTGACCCAGCGCAACGCGCGGGTACAAAAAACTGTTGCGCCGGGTACAAAAACTAGTATATAGTAAATGAGCTTTTGTGCCGCAAGCCCGTGATTCGGCCACTTTGCGGCACCCTATTGGTTGGATTTTTTTTGTTCTTTTAGTTTATGCCCGCAATGAAAACGTAATGGAAACCTACCGAACCGAATGTGAATGTTGTTTTTGTTCTTTTTTTTCATTACTTTGTTTTAGTTACGGTATCGTGTCAAACGAGACAGAAACCAACCGAATTTAAGTAGACTCACTGAGTTTTGTTTTAGTTCCGGTACGTAATGAAAACCGACATAATGTTATTTTTGTTTTTTTAGTTCCGTTACCGTAACAAACATGATGAAAACTGACTGAATTCGCATAGACTCAACCGCCTCAACGCCCCGGATCGATGGATTTACCAACGATCGAGTTTTGCCAACCACCGCCACGCCATTGATTCACCTCAATTATTATAATATTTTTGTCTTAGTTTCTATATTATAATGCACGTAACCGAAACCGACCGAATTCACGTCGACTTACCGTATCAACGCTTGGGTTTTACCATTGCCCGGGTTTTATCTACCGCGCCGGGATAAATACTAGTTTATTGTATTTTAGAAACAAACTTTCGTAAAATAAGGTACATAGTAATTTTTATATTTTTGTCTACCAACCCGTTTTTTTGTCTTGTAAAATTTCTCACAAAATCAAATATTGTGTCGATTAAACACAATAGTTAATCTATACTATATATAATAAATGAGAAAATGACCTATTATGTTATTTACTAGGAAGATTCCCGGCATGTTGCGCCGAGTTAATGTTATTGACAGTCGTACTCGTACAACTTATCAAATCGTGCAGTGCGTCTTCAAGTCGAGAGGAATTTGATCGGTGCCCGGGTTACGAAACCAGTAATAACCCCCCCCCCCCCCACAAAACTTTGTTAACGCAAAGATGCAACAAATTAACATAACAAAACACGCGTTGCGGTTAAGAACTGATGACCCCTCGGCTGATATCTGATTACGGCGCCAAAAATAAAGCAAACCACAAATTCGTCCACACCCAAATACAAAAATTTAACATATTTAAAATATTAAAAAATGTGGCGAACGAAAAAAAACACGTGCGTTGAAGTTGCAAACTAATACGAATTTGTTGATTCTTGAATCGAGGGACAAAAAATAATAAAATCCACAGGCGTTGCGTATGCGAACTAACGCGAATTCAGTAGGAATCAACGTTATCGGGACTAAATCGTGCACAAAAAATCATGTGTTGTGGTGGTGAACCAACACGAGTTCGGTTGGTATCAGGTTACGACACCGAAATTAAAACAATAAGTTTTCGTCCACACCTAAAATAACAACAAATTAACATATTTACAAAAAAAAAGACTATGGCGAAAACAAAAAAATATACGCGTGTTGTGGCCGTGTCTTGACGTACATTCGTCTAAAATCGATGGACTAAAAAAACCCGTGTGGAAAGAAAACTTTAGATTACAACCTCGAGCTGACACGAATTTGGCCGGAATCATTTAACGGTATCACCAGTAAAAACACTCGTATTTTACGGTAGGAAACCAACGGGAATTTAAAAACGAAAAAAACAAATGTAAATTAAATAAAAAGGCCGACCAACCATGTGAGGCCACGTGGACCAATCACGTGGTTGCGTCGCCAAACTTGTTAATTATTATATATAACTAGTATGAAACCCGCGCGATGCTGCGACGGCAACAATTTGCAACGTGATACTTGTGTATATTAGTTTATCAATTATCCTGTGATATAGTGTACTACCTATATTAATTTTCTTATTCGTGTGACATTTTACAAAAATTTATTACGTTAATTGTTTATTTTTTATTAAAGATTTTGAGTTGAAACATTAATACGATCTATCTATATTATAAGCCTTACACTTGTCAAATAAGTGATAATTTAACATTAACTTTATCACTTACTTTCAAAAACCATTGTTTCACGCAAATAAATTGAAATATAAATAATAAAATTTCAATCACAAACATAATAATTAATAAAAAAAAATCTATGTGTTAATTTGATACTGACTAAATTTGTGTATGTTGGTCACAACGAAACAAGGGTTTTTCCTTTATTTTTTAATTATTTTTAATTAAGTGTTGACGACTTTTTTATTAACTATATCATCACCCCGTCACAACACGCTGATGTGTTACCTATTTCATTTTAAATTGTAACTCGTACACGTAACTAATATTGATTTTTTTATTTTTATAGATTTTATAAATAGTTTACCATTTATAATTTTATATATTATATGAGTTTTAATGCATAACATGTAATTTAAAACAAAGTTGAAAATTGTTAACATTATTAACTTTGTTTTTATTTGTATTTGAGGTACATTTTAGTAAATATGAATAAACATGTAAGCATAAGTGAAAAAAAAACTTTCAAAAAATGTTAAAAATTAAAAGTTGCAACTTATACTATTTAATGACTTGTACATTGATGCAATAATGGCTTGTGCATTACAATTCACACCTCGATATTCAACAAACTTTATATCGAAACGTTGATAAAAACAAGCACGTCGCAACGGTATGTTCGGTTTTTCTAATACATAATATAATAAAAAAAATATATAAGAAAAGAGAAAAATAATTAAATTTGTCAAATTTATGGGTAAACTTAAGGGGGTAAAAAGGTAAATATAATTTAAATTTATAAAAGTTTAGTATAGTTAAGGGGTAAAAGATGTAACTATAATTTAATGAATCAAATGAGTCGTGGGAACATTGAGTCAAAGACCATAATACCCCTTTAACCACTTTAAGACATGCAATAATAATGATGATAAATTAAGCAATAATTGTTGTACCTCTTAAAAATTAAAAGGTCATTTGAATTATCTTTATATATACGACTAGTTTTTATCCCCCGTATTACGGGGGCTGTTTTACATTACTCGTTTTTAATATTTATATACTTTTTTGGGTTTAATTTTATTTATTGTAATGAAATTTATAATATATTTAGAGTTTGATGATAAAAAGGCTTCACAAATAACTAAGATGTTATAACCCGGCTTAAGAGTTATCTGGGTTTGGTAAAACCCAAGACCCGCTTATTTTTTTTACTATAAAATTGTTTCTTAATTATAAATAATATTTTAAAAAAATCATATAATAATTTTTAGTATATCCTATTTTATAGGATTTTCACACCAATAATTTGGTGAGAATAATTTTTGATTTAATGAGATGTTGTAACTCGTTTAAGGAATATTTGGGTTTGGTAAGACTCATACCCGTTAATTCGGGTCAAATGCATGAGAAGCCTCTATTTAAAATCAAACAAATCTGATGACTCCAAAAAAAGGGGGAGCGACCACATCACGACATGTAGGATTTATATGTTTTTGTTTATATATATTATAGATTATAGATATCTACTATTATAATATATAAAAACCATTGTTGTGCCACATGACATCTAATTGTCCTATTTTTGTGCCAAGTGACATAATTATTGTTAAACTTTGAAAGTCAAAACCATCTAATTAAAACAATTAATAAATATTTTAAAAATTCCATATTAATGATTTATCTATAATTTTATTTTAGTAAATAAAGTAAAAAAAATTGAAATAAAAGAATTTATGTAGAACTTCTGAAATTCATTTTAGTGTGTGTAAATTCGTGTTGTATGTTTTTAGTTTCTTAGTGACCAGTTCAGAAGGTGCCATGATTTGTCTTTACTCTGAGCAATACGTTAATGGTTCATCTCACTGTATTATTTTTTTTACTTTTAATTCTATATAATAAACATTTTTTATATGTATTGATAACTTTTACTAAAGTGATATAATTCAACACTCAAGGAGAATAATTGATTGATGATGGTGCATATCACTACTATTTCTTTTATATCTAATAATTATGTGAATTGTTTTTGTCACATGTTAACTGATAGTGAAATTCATTGTGCTTATATACTTCATTTGCAGGTCAAGGTATTATACAAACTTGCATCAACTAGAGTTTCAGGCGTAACTGATATAAAAATAAAGTTGTTTTGATCCCCGTAATACAGTGGTACTATAGTGAGTTTTTGTTTATATCTATTTATATTCATGAAACAAATTTCATATATTTTTGGATGACTATCCTGGTGGTGATGACATTGTGTTGTCTATTATATATAGGAACTACACTCATTTTTTATTTATTTAAAATTTTGCAAGTTGAGACCATTAAGTAAAATTGACTACTAGAAAGATAGGAAAATGGTTGTAATTATGGGTGTTGCAAATCGATTCTATACAAAATCATTGTAATATCATAAGCACAACGTTTGAAATACTAATATGTTTCTTTTAAGTTGGTTGTTTAATATTATGTTTTATTTGTGTTCTATATTCTATACAATAATCTCGAAATTGTTTGATATAAAGGAGGAATGATGATTTATATTTCAATGAGATACTTATTTGTTGTGAATAAAACATTTGCAACAACTCTGATTTATGTATTGAATCACAACAAGTTCCAATTGAAACAAACCCACTTTTAGTATGACTTGGAACATGCTGGGAAAGTTCAACTTGTATTCGACCCTTTAAGTAAACATGTCAAATTTGCTACTTGTGTTCTCTTATAGCTGGCGAAATGGACGGGTCATGTCAGTCGGCGCAACGCATAAAAACCGATTTAGGGTACATGTTTTGATAAAAATGGTCATTTTAAGAAAAATTTTACTTTCGGTTCAGAACATGTTTACTTTACACTTTTTTTTTTTTACTTTAACACACAAATATAAAACTCATTATAACTATTAAGATTCTTGTATATTGTTGGAGTTGAGTAAAATGTGTCAAGATCATCAAAAGTTATAAGTTTAGTAAGACGACATATTTGAAACTGAAAAAAAAATTTGTTATAAAATGCCAATAACTTTATTTGTATTACACTTTCTTTGCCGATATTACGAAATATGCAGTTGCCATTGCTTATAGTTTTATAATATAAGACATGAATTAGAAAAAAAACATGACGTAAGCCACAAAAGTTTTTTTATTTTTAGTTATGGATGGTTAATAACATAATATCATTACCCCCCCCCCCCCCAATTTGACTACTTTGGTAATTTTTTGTACCGATAGAAACTCTTGCAGCAATTAGTTTAGTAGAAAGATATGTTGACTAACACAACAATATACTTAGAAGCATTTTATTCATATTTTTCAGCTCCTGTGATTTTTTAAGAGTTTTGATGTGTTTTTTGTATATGATTATTACAATAAAAAAACAGAATCATATAATAAGATAATGACTGAGATTTAATTTTCCAAACCCGTGTAATACACGGGTTTCTAACTTAGTGTATACTATAGATAATAATGGTAGAGCACTCACTCTACTAATAAAAGGTAGGGGGTTCAAACCTCATTATCACCAATTTATATGAGAGATATGAGGGATGACCCTTGCTAGCCAGGGTTCGAGGGTTCGAAACCTGATCTCACCCGATTTTACCAGCTCCTCGCTGTCGTGCCATTTGGCGAGCGTGGGGGTCGGGTTTTATCCGGTGAATCCCTCAATAGATGGACCGCAAGGGGCTCCATCCGTCCGGACTAGTGGCTGGCTCGGGCTACCTTTAGGCAGTGGGGGTCACGTACGAAGTACTCGGCGTTACTTAGTTCATCATTAAAAATAATAATAATAAATATAATAATAATTGTCATTTTCCGTAGCAACAAAAGCACTAATAAAAATAAAAAAACTGAAAAGCATCGCAACTGTCTTGTTGATGTAAAGTTGAAGGTTGAGAATTTATGGATCAATATCATCTTCTAATAATAATAATAATAATAATATAATCCATTCGTTGGTCACCTTGTTATTCATCATCACACACAAAATCCTGATTTCAAATCTCAACTGGTACTCACTCTCTCACTTACACATGCAATTTCAATTCACATCAAATTCCTATTAATTAAATCATTTGATTTTGATGACTGATTGCAATTAGATGTTCAAATGAAGGGATTCTAGGTTTAATTTTGTATTATTTGTTTGTTTAATTGCATTATTATTAACATTTGATTTCCGTCAGGATAATACTAATATAATAATGGATCGGCTTACATGTTCTCCGCGCCTCATGATTGTTTCAGATCTCGATCACACTATGGTAAGTTCAAACCGATCAACTGGAAGTTTGCTTATTTATTAAACCAATGAATATTTATGTTTGTTTAATTGTTAATAGAAAGTAGTCAAATATTTTTATTTTATTTTATTTAAGTTCGCTTATGTTCATAAACTTGTTCATTCGTTTATGCTTTGTATCATTTAAGTGTGGTCATTTATGTTTATTTGTGTTTGTTTATGTTTGTTCAATTATGCTTGTGAATTGTCCGTTTAGATTTCTTACGAACGAACATAAACAAACCCGAACATGTTCGTTTTTTAAACGAACAAACCTGAACTCAAATATTTGTTCGATTAGCTGTTCGTGGTCGTTTATATTTTTAACGAACAGACATAAACATACCCGAACATGTTGGCTTTTGAAATGAACGAAACTGAACACAAAAATTTGTTCGATTAACTGTTAATGTTCATGTTCGTATAAAGTTAAATGAACGAACACGAGCATGCCCTTGTTCCTGTTTGTTCGGTTCATTTTCAGATGCATTGATACATTTAGAAAATGCATAACTTACTAACACAAGTGTGCTAGTTAAAATAACAAAATGTTTAACTAACTCAAAAGTCAACCAAATAACTAACTCAGTCAGCACACTTATTAAACCTGCCTTGATACATCTATCCACAGGTTGATCATCATGATCCTGAGAATCTTTCTATACTAAGGTTTAACGCGTTATGGGAGGCTAAATACCGGCATGATTCACTACTAGTGTTCTCAACTGGACGATCGCCTGTGTTGTACAAACAATTAAGGAAAGAGAAACCTATGTTAACACCCGACATAACGATTATGTCTGTGGGAACGGAGATAACATATGGTAATGACATGGTTCCAGATGAAGGCTGGGTCGAGTTTCTAAATCAGAAATGGGATAGAAATATTGTGTCGGAAGAGACCAGCAAGTTTTCTGAACTCACTTTGCAGGTATGTTTACTTATATCATGATAAATGTTTATTTAACTCTATGTTAAAACTTCAATTTGTTTAATGTGTTTTTGTTTATGGTAATGCAGTCTGAAACTGAGCAAAGGCAACACAAAGCTAGCTTTCATGTTAAGAAAGAAAAGGCTCAGGAAGTAATGAAGACTCTTTCTGAACGTCTAGCAAACCGAGGGGTAAGATTGAATTTTTCATTTTAATCCATAGCGGTGTAATAAAAACAAGAAAATTTTATTGACATGTTAAATTAATGAAAAGGATGGTTCTTTGTAGACCTGTGACCGAACTGGACGAACATGAACGGGGCATGTTCATGTTTGTGTTCATTCGTTTAACTTTAACCGAACAAATGATCAAACATGAACCGTTAAATGAACTAGGTTTTTTTGTTCATGTTCGTTTGTTCAGAAAATGAATGTCTTTATGTTCGTTCATTAATGGTATAAATGAACGGTTCGGGTTCACGAACGTGATTGAATATAAACGAACATAACTAAGCAAACCCCAATTAAAGTAAACATGAATACCAGTCTGTTGGGCCTAAAAAGTTAATAAAACTAAACTAAATTGTAATGGGTGATATTTAAATTAATAGAACTAGACTAAATTGTAAGCTTGTTGTGGGCCTAGCAATTTAAATAATACATAAACAAACATACATAACTAACAAACATAAATGAATGTAAACGAACGAACATAAATGAGTGAACGAGACGAGACATGTGTTCAGGTTCGTTTGTTTTAACTAAATGAACAAAAAATGTGTTCATGTTCGTTTGTTTTGTTAAATAAATGACCATAAACAAGTTTAATTCTCATTTTGATTTAGGGGTGTCTTTTTGGTTGCAGCTAGATGTGAAAATAATTTACAGTGGCCGGATGGATTTGGATGTATTACCTCAAGGTGCAGGTAAAGGTCAAGCTCTCGCTTATTTGCATAAAAAGTTGAAGGATGCGGGAAAATTACCAAAAAATACCCTTGCATGTGGAGATTCTGGGAACGATGCTGAGCTTTTTACAATTCCCGATGTGCACGGTGTCATGGTTGGTAACTTATTTCATTAATTTATAGAGTAAATTACTCGGATGGTGCCATGGCATGTCCATATTACAAGTTTGGTCCTTATGCATGAATAATTACACATATATTCCCTGCTGTTTCGAAAGCGTAAATTGTCCTTGGAGTGGATGGGCGTCAGTTTTTCCATCTAAGTGCATGTGAAAATAACTAAAATGGCCTTAACATAAAAAGTGAAAGTAAATGAGTTGGAATTTTCACCTATGTTAAGGGGCATTTTAGTCATTTCACATGCACGTAACTGGAATAACTAATCCCCATCCATTCCAAAGACCATCCTTGTTATGCTTTCGAAACAGTGGGGAGCATACATTAATTTTTCAAAGTTAAGGACCAAACTTGCAATATGGACATATATACCACATGGACCATCCGAGTAATTAACTGTATAAGTTATGTGCGGGTCAAAATGGGTTGACTACAAGTATGATTGTGTTAATGAGTGTCAATGATCTCCTTCATGCAGGTAAAGAATGCACAAGAAGAATTGTTGCAGTGGCATGCTGAAAATGCCAAAAATAACCCTAAGATCATTCACGCAACTGAAACATGTGCAGCCGGTATCTTAGAAGCTATTGGACATTTTAAATTAGGCCCAAATATTTCATCCAGAGACGTAACTGATATATCAGACTCAAAATTAGACCACTTTGACCCTGCGTATGAAGTAGTCAAATTTTACTTATTCTTCGAGAGATGGAGACGTGGAGAAGTTGAAAATACCGAAGCCTATTTGAACAACCTAAAATCCGTTTGCGTATGTTCATTAACCTCATTAGTTTTTCTGATTCATTCAAGTTTCAAGGAAATAATATGTTTTTTTTGCAGTCTCCTTCGGGTGTGTTTGTTCTTCCATCAGGTGTTGAGAAATCTCTTCATGATTGCATTGACAAATTAAAAGATTGTTGTGGTGACAAAAAAGGCAAGCAATATCGTGTTTGGGTGGATCAAGTTTTCCCTTCACAGATTGATTCCAACACTTGGATCGTAAAGTTTAAGAAGTGGGAGCAAACCGGTGAGTTGGTATATGTTTTAATTAATTAAAATTATATAATCTATTAAAAGACTAATACATAATATGTCTAAAAAAATGCAGGTGAGGAGCAACAGGGTTGTTTGACCACAGTTATAGTTAGCTCAAAGGTAATTAAACAGTCACTAGTGACACGAATTAGTAGTATTATTGGTCAGTAGATCCTACTTGTGGGGCCAGCCTATTTTCTAACAAGTCACCACAGATTAAAAAATAATTGTGTTTTTAGTTTAACCATTATACGTGTTTTTAGGGAAAAGTCCGTGCCCTCACGCCTATGTGAGACTGTGAGTCACTTTTGCACTTTTTAGTATTGTTTATTGACGTGATTTGTTTTCGTTGATCTTAGGATGTTAAAGCAACTGAAGGGCTCACTTGGGTTCATGTGCACCAGACATGGATCGAAGGCACGGCACAAAATACTCGCAATGATTGGTTCTTTTAAGGTTGTATGCCGGGCCCGCCTTTGAGGTACCTTGGATGAATAAGTTACATTAAAATAAATGTAGAAAAATCTTTTTCATAACTCAGTTTTCTGCTATAGTTGACTCTTTAAGAAGGTCTACTTTTTGCACATTGCTTAATTGAAAGAATATTAAATGCAAGTTGATGTAGCTTTTAGAAAGTAGCTAGCACAGGTATATACTTAGAAGCTGCTTTAGCTTTTAGCTTGTGGAATTCTTTTTGGTCTTTTGAGTGATTCTATTATTGTGATTATGATAGGTGGAAAAGTATGGGTTGGTTCAATAGGTCCGGTCAACCGGTTGATTTTTAATGAGGGTCAAAACACACATGTCAACGTGTTTTGTGTTTCTTTTCTTTGTGTGAAATGGGAAAACTTTTAACAAACCAGTAATCGATACTCGGCTGATATAGGACTGGATATGAGACAGGCCTTACGACTACAAAACTGAGCTTACTAATACTCATTTCATTGCCATCACTCTTCAATATAAGCCATAACCGGAACTAGACAAAGCGGGTCTATAGAAATATCGACGATGGCCCCTTAAGTTGAGAGGACCCACTGTCCGAGCTTTTGTCGTTGTAAGATACCCATGACACGACCCTCATACAATCATGCAAAAGGCTAGGGCTGTTCACGAACCGAACCGGACGCGGGCATGCTCATACTTGGTTTGGTTTGAAAGCGAGCCGAACCGAGCGGATTGAATTTAAAGAAACGAGCGATATCTTTATGCTTTAACTTGGTTTGGTTTTGAAACCGAGCGGCTTGGTTTGGTTTGGTTTTGCTTGATTTCGTACAAAGTTTCCAATTTTAAATTTTAAAATTTCAAAATATCATTAATTCAATACTTTCAACTCTAAATTATCTGAACTTTCACTTTTAAAATGTATAAAACTCATAATTAACAACAAAACATATATAAAACGAGTGGCTATGGTTTAAATTTGAACTTTGAATTCAACACAAAAGTGGAAAAATTTAAAAACTTTAAAAAATAGTATACTTTTATATATATAAAACTAATAAATAAAAAATAATTCGAGCAAAACGAACCGAACCAAACCGAGTGAGGCTTTGCTCGTGCTTGGATTGCTTTTAAAGCGAACCGAGCCAAACGGCTCACTTTCAAACCGAGCCGAAATCAAACGAGCATTTTTCGAGCAAAATTCGAGGGAACGACGAGCGAGCGGCGAGCAGTTTGGACAGCCCTACACAAAGCAACGACTTTTGAACATCAATGATGAGACAACATGTTGATTCGCAATGGTTTGTCCCCATTACACATGCAATTAAACAAACGTGTTACGTGTTAAAGTAAGAAGAGGGAGTGTCGTGTCAAACAATCAAACACTTATTTTGCCTTACGTTTTCAAGATATCACATGACATATCAGTGAAACACGAAGATCACCTTGTGTGTGTGATTCTATATTACATATATCGGTTTCTTCCTTTTTAACATCTATATTTTGTGATTAAAATATAAAAGTTTGTACTCGTGCCAAAAGCCGAACTGAGTAGAATCCAAAACAAAAGCAAATGTAAATCAATCCATTATTTAATACCTTTCCGTCCCATTTGATTCTCCTTACATCCGATTCATTTAAAAATACATAGATAAATATAAAAAAGTTAGAAAAAAGGACAGAGATAAAATGTTCCTAGACGGTTTATCCATTTTGAAACTTTATCGAAATATCGCATCCAATTTGGACTCTACGAAACTCACTAGTAAACAAACACCATGATTATAACTCAATTATTAATCCATGCCCTTTCTTCCCAATAACCCCATAAAGTATACAATTTCACAAATAAATGGGGTGCAAATGAGACGAGCCGAGCCCGAGCTTGGCCAGGCTCGAGCTCGACTCGTTTAACTTATACGGAGCTCGAGCTCGGCTTGTTTTGATCTTTATATGTATAAAGCTCGAGCTCGGCTTGTATAATATTTTTTAATTAACTTTTTTTTTATATTTATAACTATATTTGTGTTTAATTTCTTTATAACTTTATATATAAAATAATATATGTTAATTTAGTTTTTTTTTCATAAAATTATATATCTACTTAATAATTATTAAATATATATGTATATATTAATATATATATATATACATAAAATATATAAATGACAGGCTCGTTTAGGCTCGCAAGCCGGCTCCAGCTCGATAAGTGAAGCTCGGGCTTGTTTATTAAACGAGCTTTATTTTAGGCTCGAGCTCGGGCTCGTTTAAGCTTGACTCGATCGAGCTTTTTCTCGAGCTGATCTCAAGTAGCTCGCGGGCAGCTCGGCTCGTTTGCACCCTTACAAATAACCAAGTTTTAGAAATTCATATGATCGAGTCGAGCCGAATTAAAATGAGCGAGAGGACTTGTTCATGTTTGGCTCATTTACAAACTGAACCGAGCCAATCATCTCATTCACAAACCGAGCCAAAGGATAGAGTCCAAGGAACATAAAAAACCCGAAGAAGAGGGACATGTTCTCGAACAAACAACGAGAGAAGCAGACTGAGCCAAATTCGAACGCCATCGAATTCTTTTTTCAAGCATTACTTATTTCCCTTTAAAATGTTCTATGAGAAACAAGTTTGAATACGAATATATTATGCATGAAAATAAAAATATTAGTAGGTTTATACAAATTTATAAAGTTGGTTATAGTGCACATGAAAACAAACTTTAGAATCCCGAAAACATGAAGCGAACAAATAAACTATGAAACTAATCGTGAAATTAAACCGAACCAAGCGCACCTTTACTTGTGCTTGGCTCGTTTTCAAACTGAGCTAAAAATCGAAATTGCATTTCCCCGAGCAATCAGCAATCAACATGCAAGCAACAAGCAATTTGGACATATTTACTCGCGCCCACCAAGCCACTCATGCCTTTGTCCTTGGCGCCCCTTCGTCACGGTGTGTGGTGCCGCTCTGGGCTGACTCGACAAGTGATGTCACGTCCACTACACACGGTCCAAGCGAAAAGTTATCGAAATTTCAAATTATTAGAAAGGGTATTTTGGGTATTTTCTATTTTAAAATAAATAGCATCCAATTTGGACTCTACGAAGTACAAAAACGCACTAATAAATATCCCCAATTTCACAAATAACCAAGTTTCAGTGTCAAACTGTCAACTGATTATTTATCACCGGATAAATCAATCTCGCCGGAATCCTTCAATTCCATGAATACCCCCAACTTTCCGACGATCTAAAACACCAATTTCATATCATCAATTCCATCAATCACAACATCAAATCACTGAAATTAAACAACTGGGTCATCATCAATTCACCATGCCAATTCAAAAAATCGTAATCCGTCAATACTCAATCGATCAACCGCACCCATTACTCGAACCAACCCACTCGTCAAAAACCCGGTTCGCAGAATTCGCCGGCGGCACCACGGCGGAGAGTGCGGTGGTGTGCTGCTGTATTCCGTTATCGTTGGTTAACTTATTCGTACTGGCGGTGTACGGTGTTCCGGCAGGGTTGTTAAAGAAGGCGTTGAGGAAGAAACGACGTCGTAAGATGTTGAAGAATGGGTTGTTGATTAACGGTGGTGCTGACGTGGACGGTGATTTAAGTAGTAGTTGTGATGTGTCGGAGTTGCTGATTGGTGCGCCGGTGTGTGTTGATAGGGAGGTGGTGGAGTTGGAGAATGAGATGTGGGACCGGTTTTACTCGACGGGTTCTGGAGAAGCGTGTCGCAACAAGTGGATTAAATGGTGGGTAATAGGGATGGGATCGTTATTGTACATGTATTGGATATGCCGATACTGAATTACAAGATATGGTACTAGTTTATTAAAATTCAGTACCGATACTTGTTACAAAATGTTTATATTTGGGAGGTGTTTGGGGACCGTGGTTGCAAAAGTCTCTACGGTTACCTGGTGAGTTGCGAGTACTCGGCCTAATTTAGGAGTGCTATGGAATTACTTGTTGATTACTTGGCCAGGCGGGGAGTACGTAGAGATTACTCATCGAGTACTCAGGCACTTCAACCAATTTTTACAAAACTCGGGGTACTTGGTACCATGGTTGCGGATGTTACTTGGTGATGCCAGATCAGTCGACTAGGGAGTTGTGAGACTCAGGAATCATGATTACTAGTTGAGTATGCGATGTCTAGATACGATTTTTGCAACCTTGCTTGATACCTAGTACTCATACCTAGTACGGAACGATGATGTTGGGTTAATGATGATTTGTACACACGTGACTTATACGGTACGAGTCAGCAATTCAAGATGAGAAGTTTATAGAAGTGACCACTTTTTGTTTGAATTATTGAGGTTTTGATTACGAGGAATTTTGTTTTAGTGGTTAAACATTTGTTTTATGATAAATTATTATTGTGTTTGTTAAAAACTGAAATCAAATGAAAAGATTGAGGGAATTACGTTTCGAATTTATTGTCTTATTATTATGTTTTCAAATCATTCATAATCACGGCTCTTAAAAGTGAAGTAACCATCTAAATTCAGTTTCAACTTCAGTTTAATTTTGATTTTTCAACTTATGTGAAAAATGTTTGCTTACTGTGGTGGCCGGTCCGGTTTAAAAAGTGACCCAACAAGGAAACCAACAAAACAATTGATAAATAATACGTACATATTATTAATAATCTATAGGATGAGAAGGTTGAATAGATCGACCAATGACTAAGTTAATTGTTTTATAAGTCATTAAAATGTAACTTTCATTAGGAACGTGGGTTAGTGGGTGGGTACAACTATATCCACATCTGTTACAACTCAGCACATTCAGAAGCAATTGACATTTATTTAATACTCTCTCCGTCTTATTATAAATGTTTTAGTATAATTTTTCAAGTCTTTCTTGTTTAACATTGACCGATAATATTTTTGTTTGTTATATATTACTTGATGTAAAATATATAAATGGATTGAGTTTTAAATGTATTTTACACTGATATAATTTTCATCAAGTATTATATGACACGAACAAAAATATTTATGGTCAATGTTGCAAAAGAAAAACTTGAAAATTCAAACTATGACACTTATAATGGAACGGAGGTAGTATGTGAAAGTAGCTAGTATTATGATGCAATTTGACATATACTTTAGAATTTACGAGCGTGTTTTTTTCCTAACAACTTGTAAATAGTTGTAATATAATATGTAATCTAAACATGTATTTTGTCATGCTTTAAATTTAATAAGAATTAAAGTTAAAAAAACCTATATAGAATAATATAAAAAAGAATACATATATTATAAGATTAAAGTATGTACTATAATAAACTTTGAATTTATGAGATGGCTTTTAACGGGACGATCATTTCACAACTAAGGGGCTGTTTGGCAAATGCTGTGTCATTAAGTGCTGAACCAATAAAAGGTCTGAATGATTAAGAGAGTCTGAACCAGTAAGTGCTGAATCAGTAAACTGTTGTTTGTCTGGACCTCTGAATGATTATCAGAATGACAATTTTACCCTCTATACTATTTCGTGGTGAATGATATATATCTGTTTAGTAATAGCTCCTAATAACGGTACTGAATGACCAAAACTTTCATTATAACCAATTAAAATACATCTCAAAACAAACTTTCATTATAACCAACCAAAATACATTTTAAAAATAGTTCACCAGTCACTAAACTTAACAATACACACAAGTAAAAATTGCAGCAATATATCGGCTAGGCCTTCATGGTAAGCGATGTTTGTTGTTGTTGCTGTCCTTTTAGTAAAACATGTAGCAAATATCCCACCAACTTCAAACAACAAACAAAGATGATCATAACAACAAACCTGCATCACATAACAAATACTTATTCAACAATAATATATGCATCACATAAAATTATTCACATAATATTTTTTAGGGGGGGGGGGGGGGGACAGAGAGGTGTACATTAGTAGGATAAGTAAAAAACAATTAAAATAAAATAACATTTTTTTTCCTTTTTACGTATTGCTGTAAGTTGGAGACACCCAAAGTGATTATTATGCCACTTGAATTTGGTTAACCAAATAAAGAAACACAAATATAAAAGTTGTCACAGTAAGCAGCTCCTATCATAAACTTCTGTCTACCATGTCTACATTCTCAAAGTATGAACTCCACATGACACAACAATAAGTAAAAAAATGATTAAATTTTGGGTGTATGTAGAAACCTAAATGTTTACTGCAACAATTGTAATCCATGATCATTTATATTTTAATACACAGTAATTTAATTGTAATCCATGGTCGTTTATTTCGCGACAACTTTTATATGGTAATTGTAATACACAGTCATTAATATTGCTGCAATGTTATATGGGCCTGTTAAGCCATTGTGGAATTTTACGCTAAACTGCTATTTACTTTGATTGTTATATAATGTGTGTGTGTGGTTGGGGTGGTGGGGGGGGGGGGGGGGGTAGTTGACACATGATCAAGGGGGGAGATATGTGGAAGTTGAATCAACATAACCTAATTACCTGATGAGCAGGTGAACGGGTCACATAAGAACTTCACAGTTTGCCAACAATTTGACTGGATGACCCTGAGACAAATACACGTAACAAACACAAATCAAAAGGCAGACATAGACAGCCTATAATTAACAGAATAACACACATTATAATTAAAACAGTAGACTCAAAATAAACAACAGATTAGTGTTTATACTTTATATATGTGAAAATTTAATTTTTCATGATTTATTGAACGGGTTTGTTGAATATAAAGAATGCCACTGTGGTAACCTTTTGGTATAAACCGTAAACCAAACCATTCATCACAGTTAGAAAACTTTGAAACCGACCAACCAAAAACATCTATAGAAACAAATCGCGGAACCAAATCGACCCCTTAATATAAACACAAACACAATATACATGGCCATAGCAGATTGGAGAACAAAGAACAAGCCAAATGGTTCATCAATTTTGGAAATCACAAATTTCTATTGCATAAAAAAAAGTTACCTGGGTAGAAGATGTGTTTGAAGGGCTGAACAGGGTTGATTACCCAATATTTATTATGGAAGAAACACATACCCAATATTTATTATGGATTGGAACAAATGGGTTCTTTCGAAGATTAACCTAGTTAGGTGGAAAACAGAGATAGGAAAATTTTCAATATCGAAGGAGGATTCTAGAAATAAATAAATGATGGTCATTATGTGAGGATGCAATATAGCTACCATTGTCATGTTACACGACCTTGTTCGTATGACAATTTGTAGATACCTGTTGTGGAATTCCCTGGCGTTGCTTTCGATGTCTGATACCTATTTAAACTCCATTGTAGTGTTGTTATCAATAAATAATACAAAAAAGAAAGCAATTCGAGTAATGATCCTTACAACATGTTAGTGCTTATGGAAAACAAGAAATTAGGCAATATTAAATTATAAACGCGCACCTGCCAATGAAATCGAGTATAGAATATTAAAAAAGCTCACTTTCTTAGAGGAGACGAAGTGGTGAAACCCCCCAACACCCCGCCGGGATTTTAAGACACTGGATCCAAGAAGACTCCCTTTGATCTTATGAGTAGGGCCGACTGCTGTTGGGCATGTGTCTTGGAGGTTGAGTCAAAGAAACAAGTTTTTTTGGATTGCTATCGGGCCAAAGCGATATGGAGAATAATATCAATTTAGTGTGGGTGGGACTTTCCTAACCTAGACTCTTTGAACAAACAGTTATGTTTTCAACGTTTGTTTGAGCCTTTGTTGTTCAAAGAAATGAGTATTGGTCACGCTTCAAAAGATGATTATTGTCCATGTGAAGAAACACTAAGTGACCCCGGGCAGATTACGGATAATCTGGGGGTTAAGTAATGTTTCCCACGAGGATGAGGTCCAGCAAAGAAAGTTGTTCTTCAGGTGACCTGCAAAACAGACACCGTAAGCTCGTCACTGAGAAGGGGGGGTTCCTCCTTGTGACCACCCTCCGGCGTGAGAATCAGACTAGATTGCTCTGAATATAAGTGTATATTAAGAGATTGCTAGAGAAGATAATGAGATATCAGATGATGTCCTTACCATTCCAAGGTGTTGGAGTATTTATAGCCGAATGTAGGTTTCCTAGAAGGTACAGCCGGCTGAATAGTATTCCTGTTCTACCAACAGTGGGCTACGCACAAGCCATGCTGGTTGGTGGATAGGCTGCGGCCGACAGTGACAAGGTCGGCTGTATACTGTTCCTTTACTGCCGGCTATGCACTGTTCCACCAACTGTAGGCTGCGCACGTCCCATAGTAAGGGTTGGTGAGTAGGCAGCGGCTAATAGTGACAAACAGTACTAGAGGGTGCTCCTCCTCGTACTGTTGTCGGTGAGCTGTCACCCTGTGATTGGTTCATGGGCTGTTCTGGTCAGATCGTCTGTTTTGCCCATACCTTAGTAGGTATAGTACAAAAGATCTTCCAGAAGCATACGGACTGGCTCATTTGGGCGGGAGTATTCCCGCCTTGCTCATTCCTTCAAGTGACTACTGAAGTAGCAAGAGTTAGTGCCTTGCGTGTAGCCTTGCTATCAGTGCGGGTAGCCTTCCCTGATGGCTTGTATCCGCAACTGCGGGAACAAGCGGGGTACTTCACCATTGGGAGGCTTTCCCTGCGGGTACAGCTGACGTACTGCGCGTAAGGTCTTCTCTGAGCATGGTGGGTCCTGCGGAAGCAGTTGGTCGCTGCGCAGACGTCCCTGTTCAAGGTGAGTCTTGCGGGTCCAACTGGGCTCTGCTGGGACCTACCTCTTCAAGTCCCCCCATTCCAATGTTCTTCTCACGAATTATTAATAAGTGAGGTGAACTTTTGGACTAGCAAGGGGTTTTGAAAAGGGTTTTTAGTTTTAAGGTTTTCCGTGGGGATTCTTCCCGCGGTTTTCCTAATGTCACGCAGAAATTCCCGACTTTTCTGCTTGATCTTTGGGTATGAAGCGGGTAGGTCGGTAACCTCCTCGCAAGTCAGGAGCGTTGTGTCCCACTTGTGTGGATTCTCCATGGGGTTTTGGTAGTTTTCAACATAGTGATCAATTATGTTAAAACCACCAATTCCATCTTGGAGTTTCAAACAATATAGTTCTCGACGTTCCCGCCATGCGGGGATGTTATTCCCGTTTCCGCAAGCATGGCCCAGAAGATCCTTCTTGGTTTGAATTCCCTGCGGAGCGCTAAGTATGTGAAGGGTTTTGCCTTGACACTGTACCCGCACTCGTCTTACGGTTACTTTACTTCCAAGGTATTCCTGGTGTCAATTCCCTGCGGGTGCTAAGTATGTGAAGGGTTTTGCCTTAACACTTTACTCGCACCTGTCTTATAGTTACTTGGTTGCCAAGGTAAGGGGTATTTTCCCGCTTTTGAATCTTTTTGAAATTTTGAAATTCGAAGAGTTGGTGAAAGGATAAGAACAGTCCAAAGTATTGAAACGTCGTCTGACGGTTTCTTCTGACAGTGTCAGGACGTGCAGGAAGTTATGGCGACGTGACAGTATATGGTCATTCCAGGCGCTTTTTCAGGCGCGTGGGCGCGAATTTTCGGGCGCGTGGCCGCGAAATTACTGGCACGCGTCCTTTCAACAGCTGTTGCCAGCTTGCTTTTTGCCACGTGTCATAGTTTCATTGCACCTGCGGTTTCTCTCTCTTCCGCATTAAATTCATCGCATTAATTGCGATTAGTATATAAAGGGGGAGAGGGTCCTTTGTAATCCACACTTTCACTTTTCTCTTCATCTTCAAAACGATTTCCGGCGAATACTCACCTTTTCAGTCGAGCATTCTCTTGAAATCGTTCTCTTTTTCATACCTGCAAGATGTCTTCTGCTCACGATCTTGAGGCTACAGCCCAGGAGGCTGGGGTGTACGCCGAGCACCCGTCATCCACATCCGACAAGGATGACAAGAGTACTGCTGGCGAGTGCCAGTGTGCTCTGCCTGTCGATCTATATCAGTACATCGTCAGGAAGTTCATGCTCGAGTCTCTCGAGCCTGAGTTTCCTGAACCTCATCAGACGGTGTATGATGCCCCTAGAGGCAAGATCGGGGTATATGCCGCATTCTTTGTCTATGGGAATCTTAGGTTCCCTTTGACAAAGTTTGTGTACCGTGTCCTGGAGAGGCACGGTGTACACCTGACCGAGGTGCACTCGATGGCGATCGCGAAGATTCGTCACTTCGAGTGGGTGTGCCGGATTCTGGGCGTTGAGCCCTTCGTCGACCGCCTGATGACCTTCTACTCTTGGAGGTGCATCCAGGGGTGGTATACTCTGATAACCCGGATCAAGGGTTTGAAGAGTTGCGCAACCGAGCGCAGTCTTCGTTCGTGGAAGCGGGAGTTCTTTTTTATCTCCGCTCGCGCCATCCCCCTTGCCATGAAGTTCAAGAATGGGCAAGCACTCCTCAGCCTTCACGCCTCCAACTACCAGGAGGCGGAATGGTTCTCAAAGATATCCCGAGTCCAATCTCCGGTTTACCGCTTTGCGGAGTCCGGGATGGTGATGCTCGGGATGAGCCGGGTGTGGGAGGATGCGGATGCGCAAAAGTTCCCGATCGTCCTTGAATACAGTTTGAACTCTGTCCCTTACGGTACGCTCTGTCTTCTTTGTTTATATAGGTTTGTCTTCTAACTGTTTGTCTTTTATTTCAGAGGGGAACGACTTGCAGTCGCTCCTGTATCCGCGGGAGGCTGATAGTCCCGCTCGGATGGGTGCTCGTGCTCTAGATGAGAACGAGTTGCCCATCCTTGCACAGACGGCGGATCGGTTCGTGGAGGTCTACCCGCCAGGCCACGAGATCCTGAGCGCCAGGCGGCCAGGTAAGGCGTTATTCAACCCTCGACCCCTCAATGTTGAAACCTCTGCTGGAATTCCTCTAATCTTGTGTTCTGATGAGGAATCCGCAGATGGTCCTTCGTTGGTGCGGAAGAAGAAGGCTGCCGGCGGTAAGGGGAAGGCGAAGGTGGCCTCCACTGCCGATCCGGTGCCTCGGTCTGATTCAGAGACAGAGAGCGAGGAGGTGGCGGGGAACCCCGGTGGTGATAAGACCACTGCTCCGAAGGCTGCGACGACTGTCACCTCCGGAGAGCCCAGGATGACAACGGTGAGCGGCGTGAAGAGGCCGGCTCCATCGGGTTCATCCCCGCCTGTCCGCACTTTCAGGCTTAAGAAAACCCGTAAGTACAAACTTTATTTTTAACTTCATAGCATTCCACCATTAATACTTTTCTTTGTGCAGGCGAGGATGCTACCGCATTCCAGGGTGAAGCGGGGAGGAGTACCTCCGGACCCATGACGGTAGGCTTGGTCAGCCTACCTGAGGCGACGACCCAGGCGGCTGCGCCTGCGCCTGCTTCCGCTGGTTCAGTTGCTCACTCCGTTGAGCCAACTGTTCCAGCTGTGATGACATCACCGCCGGCTGTCAGTGCCATATTTACCGCATCTTTCACTGAGCCGGCGGTTACTTTTTCTGCGGACTCCGCAGCGGCGACCACGGTTGTGAGTTCACCTACAGTGAGTTCACCTCCGTTGGTTTCTACTACCGCGGCGGCCTTCACCATGCCTCCTCCGTCATCGGCAACGACGGCCGATCCTTCAGGTATGCATGGGGCTTCTCGCCAACCTCTGCCTCCTTCCCATCTACCTGATCTCTTGGACGGATTTCCCTTGGGTTCAGGTTATGGGTTTGGCGGCTATCGGCCTGTTGTTGTCCCTACAGGTGCGTAGGGTTCTTTTGGCCTCCTATTTTTTTTTTTATATCATCTTTTCCTAACTGCTTTTTGTGTTTTGCAGTGTCGGATTCCAATGAAGTGTATGTTCCACGATGGAACATCCGCCGAGGAACAACCCTTCGCACACCTGTGGAGTGCGTGGAGTGGGCTCGTCACGCAGCTCCCAGTGGTGCGTTGGGGGAAGCCATGGCTAGCTACCAGGAGGGTAGGCTAACCAATGAGCTTCGGGTTCTCCTGGCCCGGATGCAGCCGCGCGTCGAGCTGCTTTGTCGTGAAAACGACAAGTTAAAAGCAGCTCGCATCCAAGAAGTAGCTCAGGCGCGGGCTGTCCGGGAGGAGAATAGGAGGCTCTCCGCGGCTGCTGCGGAGAAGGATAAGGCGTTCAAGGCCCTTGAAGTTGAAGTTCAGGCCCGTCTCGAGGCCCGTTCCAAGGCTGCCCAGGCTGTTAACGAACAGCTTCGGATGGCTAAGGAAACTGCTAGGAACGCAACTGAAAGGGCCACCAAGGCTGAAGCTGTTGCTGAGCCTCTACGCCTCGAGAATGAGGAACTTAAAGCTAAACTAGAGGCGCTCCAACAGGCTCATGATGCCTTGGCGATGGAAGACGCGAAGAAGCTCCAAGAGATCCTGGACCAGAGGGGGGTGCTTGACCAGACTGAGCGGAAGCTAAAGGGCGTTGAAGAGGCTGCGGCTAAAGAAGTGTTGCTTGCCAACCTCAACCAAAGTGAAGCCGAACACGCCCGTAACCAAGCTCAAGCCGCCCTCCAAGAAGCTCTGGTTGCCAAGGAATGGCTTCTTCGAGAAGCGTTGTCTCAGGTAAGTTTAACTTCATAATGTCTTTACGCTTTTCTTTTGTAAATAGAAAAGGTTTTGATACTTGTATTTTTTTTTCTTTTTTGTAGGTTGTGCATCGGGTCTTCACGGAAACGTCTTATGACGATGCTATGAGCACAGCCCTCAACGCTTCTCATGAGGATGGGGAAAAGGCCGGCTTCCTGCTTGGTCTAGGGTTTGTTGAGAAAGGCATCCCGCCTTCCAACTTCCCTTTGTATGATGTGGATACTGAAGCTGTTTATGACCAAGCAGTGAATCAGTATGCCGCATTCCCGCATCCGGTGGTGGAGAAGGTGAACGAAGTTGCTGCTGCTGATGATGGGCTAGCTATCCTTAAAGCTTTCCTTGAACCACCACGCTCTACTGATGGTGCGGGTCCAAGTGGAAGTGGTCCTGAAGCTTGATCCTGAAGATCCCTTTCCACCATTAGCGTAGATTTTTGTTTTTGTATAGCTTCTTTTGTATGCGGGTATGCACCCAGCAATCTTTGTAATGTTTGAATTTTGATGAAATAAAGATTGTGTTAATTCCTTGCCTTGTTTATTTTACGCATGTTTTGATTTAACTTAGCAATTTCTTTAGTACTTAGATAAGTTAACTTTTTAACGTGGCAAATTATAAGTTTGTTTCGCTTCCTCTTTCATGATTGTGCGGGTATGACCGTCACTTACACTTAGTAGGATGGCTTAACTTTACTTATATCTGACCTGCGTGGAAGTTTTCCTCATCTTTTCCTTTGAAATTTTCTAAGTGTTTAGAATAAGTTAACCTTTGAACGTGGTAGATAATAGGTTGAAGTTTTGCCTCCTTGTTCGTGATTGTGCGGGTAAGACCGTCACTTGCACTTAGGATGGCTAAACTTTGCCTACATCTGACCTGCGTGTAGGTTTTCCTTAAAACTTTTGAAATTTTTTCTGTTGTGTTTATGCGGGTTTTGCCGCCTTCCACACGTAACGACTTACTTCTTCCCATATTTATGCGGTGAATACCGGCACATTAGTGTGGGAAGTTCATAAGTATAAAGGTAAGGCTATCAACACATTGTGAAAGGAGAATCATTTCCATTAGAAGTGGCTCTAGGCCTTTTCTTTACAAGTTTGGAATTGATCTACATATAACATTTGCGTAATTGAGCTCCATTCCATGTTCTTGGGATGGGAGTGCCATCGAGCCGGTACGCGCCCTTTCCCAGAACTTCTTTGATAATGTATGGCCCTTCCCAGACCGGGGCCAGTTTTCCTGGGCGTTGTTGGTTCGAAGCCTCGTTGTTACGCAGTATGTAGTCTCCTACATTGAAGTTGCAGAGTTTTACCCGCGTGTTGTAGTACTTTTGCATTTGTCGCTTGTAGTTCTCTTCACGCACTGCGGCTAAGTCTCTGCGTTCCTCGGTTAGCATAAGGTCTAACCGTCTTTCCGCATCATTGTCTTCTGGCTGAATCAAGACTCTTGGTGAGGGTAAACCAATTTCGACCGGGACCATGGCTTCAGTGCCATAAGTGAGACTGAACGGGGTTTCTCCCGTACTGGCCTTTTTCAGTGTTCTGTTTGCCCAAAGGACGTGCGGAAGCTCGTCCACCCAGCCGGATCTGTGTTCCAAGAGTCTTTTCTTTATGCCTTCGACAATGCTCTTGTTTGCTCTTTCTACCTCACCATTACCCTGCGGGTGCACCACTGAGGTAAAAGTGTGGGTGATTTGAAGTTCTTCCAGCCACTTTTGTAGCTTCTTGTCAGCAAAGTTGGTGCCGTTATCGCTCACCAAATTCTGTGGAAGTCCAAAACGACAAATAATAAATTCCCAAATAAATTTTTTGATATGTTTCGCGGTTGTTTGGGCTAATGGTTTTGCTTCTATCCACTTGGTGAAGTAGTCGATGGCTACAACTAGGAACTGAACATTTCCTGCTGCTGTAGGAAATGGGCCTGTCACATCGATGGCCCACTTCTGAAATGGCCATGAAGAGGTGACTGGAACAAGTTCATTCTTCGGGCGGTGCGTGTTGGGTGCGTAGAGCTGACAAGACCTGCATTTTCTGATGTATGCCAGCGCATCCGTATGCATCCCCGGCCAAAAGTATCCCGCGTTGTTTAGCTTAGCTACAACAGCGCGTGGACCTGCGTGTACTCCACAGATGCCTTCGTGTACTTCCCTTAGGAAGTAGTCAGCATCTTGGTTGTCCACGCATCTTAAGAGTGGGCCAAGAAAGTTACGTCTGTAAAGGATGTCATCGATGAGTTGATAATTCAGTGCTTTACAGCGTAGTTTTCTTGCCTGTGTTTTTGACTCTGGTAGTGTACCTGCCGCAAGGTATTTTATTATTGGTGTCATCCACGTTTCTGTGCTGGTTTGGATGACACAAATTTCCTTGTGCGGGACCGAAGGTGCCTCGAGGAGTTCAATGCGGATGTCCTTTCCCAAGTGGGTGAAGGCTAATGATGCAAGCTTGCTTAACGCATCCGCAGATTTGTTTTCACTACGCTTGACGTGTATGACTTTGCAATCGTTAAAATCGCGCATAAGGGTTTTTGCTTGTGCGAGGTACAGGGCCATTGTGTCGTTCACGGCCGTGTACGTCCCGTTGATTTGATTGGCTACTAACATGGAATCCACGTGGGCTTCCAAGTGTTTCACTCCCATCTTACGCGCAATTCTTAGCCCGGCCAAGAATGCTTCATACTCGGCTTCGTTATTCGTACTTGGAAAATCCAGTCGAATAGCGTAAGTGTATTCTTGGCCTGTTGGGTCGGTTAGATTCAGCCCAGCGCCTGAACCCTCGTTACTGGCTGCTCCATCAGTGTAGAGTCGCCAGACATCATTGATGTCCTGTGCTGGAGAGGGTTGAGCCTCTTCTTGGCACTCTTTTTCCCGCGATGCAGGCACTTCCGCAATAAAGTCGGCCAAAACCTGGCCTTTTATGGCTGGTCTTGGCTTATACTTTATCGCGTATTCCCCCAACTCAATTGCCCATTTGGCTAGGCGTCCCGATAACTCGGGTTTGCGTAGAACGTTTGCAAGTTTGAAGTTGGAGAGAATGGTGATTGGGTGACCCTAGAAATATCGTCTTAACTTGCGTGAAGCGTGTATAAGTGCTAAGACTAATTTTTCGAGGGTAGAGTACCGGGTTTCTACGTCTGTTAGGATACGGCTGACATAATAGATTGGCATCTGGATGCTTTTCCGTTCAACTAGCAGGACCGCCCCGGTTGCTCTATCTGTTGCGGAAAGGTATAGGATTAACTCCTCTCCCGCTTTTGGTGCTGTGAGCGTTGGGAGTTCAATCAAGCGTGACCGAATCTCCTGAAAAGCTGCTTCCGCTTCTGGTGTCCAGCGGAAGTGCGTTTTCTTTAAACAGTTTCTCAATGTTGACACGAAAGGAAACGACTTATCCGCGTGGTTTGCCAAAAAACGATTAAGTGTCACTAGTCGTCCATTCAGTGTCTGAGCCTGTTTGATGGTAGTAGGTGATTCCATTTTGATAATGGCTTCGACCTTTTCAGGGTTCGCTCTGAAGCCATCTTTAGTGACGATGACCCCCAAGAACTTCCCTTCTTCCATTCCAAAAGCACACTTGCTCGGGTTGAGTTTCATGTTTATCTTCCTAAGTGTGTTGAAAGTTTCTTCGATGTCTTTCAACATCGCTTCTGCGTCAGGGCTTTTGATGACCAAGTCATCCATGTATACTTCCAAGTTTCTCCCAATTTGGGCATGAAACTGGTTGTCCATCAGGCGTTGGCATGTGGACCTGGCATTCTTAAGTTCGAATGGCATCATTTGGTAACAAAATGTGCCATCGGGCGTCCGAAAAGCGGTTTTGTCCTGATCATCAACGGCCATGTGGATTTGATGGTACCCCTTATACGCATCCAGGAAGCATTTAAGGCGAAACGGTGCTAACGAATCTACCTTAAGATCAATTTCGGGTAACGGATAACAATCTTTGGGGCATGCTTTGTTTAAGTCCTTGAAATCTATGCACATGCGCCATTGTTTGTTATTCTTCGGTACCATAACGGGATTTGCAACCCATGTTTGATATCTGCTAACGCGTACGATGCCTGCGTCAAGGAGTTCCTTGACTTGGGTTCTACACGCGTTAGTTTGTTCTGGCCCCATTACTCTGCGCTTTTGTACGACTGGCGTAACAGCCGGATCGCACTTGAGCTTATGCTCTGCCTTACTTCGGGATACACCAGTCATGTCAGCTGGTGTCCACGCGAAGATGTCAGCGTTTTTCTGTAGTAAGCGTTTGAGTAAGGTGCGTGTGGGATCAACAACTGTTGGGCCAATGGTAACGGCCTGGTCAGGGTATTTGCCGTTGAAGGCCCATCTTTCCGGTTCGGTGATGGTTGGTTTAGCCATCTTTGGTTTGGGTTTAGATGAGACAGATGCGATGCATACCTGGGGAATGCCGGTGATCATCGCTACACCCTCAGCTGTTGGCCATCCCATCATGTCGTGGACTGAGGATACCACGGCGTTGAATCTTGCCATCCCGTCTCTTCCGAAGAGAATGTCGTATGTGTGGTGTGGCTTCCTCATCACGACAAAATCCACGTCTTCTGTGCGTGAGTGATTCCCGTCCGTAAGAGTGACGGGGAAAGATAGGATACCCAGGGGGGTGTTTGCGTTGTCGTCCGAACCCTTCCATCGAGGCGTAGATCGTTTCCAGGCGTTCTTTGTCTTCGTCATCTAGCTTGTCGTAGAACTGCCTGTACATCACTGTTGACGAGGCGCCGTTGTCAGCAAGAGTGCGAGAAGTGATGTAGTGCCCCAGCTGGCTTTTGATGACGATAGGGCCTTCTTTGCTGGGTCCTCCTGGCACTCGCGGGAAGCGCACCTCAGCTTCCTTCCACGCGCATGGTTCTGTCGCTCGCCTTTTTCTTCCTCTGATGTTGCCATGAACCATGTTGATGCTGATGTCAACGGGCTTTCGTCCGTTGCCTCTGTACCGGTTATCATTCCTTCCTCCCTTCTTGATTGATGCCACAAGGTGTGCAAGTCTTCCATCCTTGACGAATGTTTCAACAATATCCTTCAAGGATGTACACTCCTCCGTACTATGACCTTTTGTCCCGTGGAAGTCACAGGATTTGCTTTGATCCGCATTAGGTCGCTGCCGGATCATTGGGGCTTTTGGCCATGGTAGTTTTTCGGTGGAAAATATCTCCGTGACGCTTTTGGTGAGTGGCGTCCACCGTTGTTTTCGGCTCGAAGGGTGTGTGTTATCTCTTCCGCCAACAAGAGGGTTAGAGCTGGATGAGGTGTCAAAGTTTACCCTTGACTGCCAAATAACTAGCTTCCTCTTTTTGTTCTGCCGGGCGATCCGAACATTGTTTTCTCTAGTCCTCTGCGTGTAGAGGTGTGTACTCTGGGGAAGATCCCTTCCCAGTTGCTTCTCCATCTCGGCAAAGCGCTTGGCCGCCGTCATGATGGCATCCCATGTGGATGGCATGCCGTCCTTACCCGTCAATGTGCGGATAAGCTCTGGGTATTCGGCGCCCTGGATGAAAGCGGCGCGAACAAGATCTTCACTTATGTTGCCCAGACTTAGCTTTTTGGAGTTGAAGCGAGTGATGAAGTCTAGTAAAGATTCATCCTCCTCTCTAACGCAGTTGAGGATCGTCCACTGTTCTTCAGTATATTTCCTCTGTTGGCTGAAGTGTTGGCTGAACTTGTTCTGAAAGTCCGCCCAATCGTAGATGTGGTGGACCGGTAAACGATCGAACTATGCCCTGGCCGCTCCAACCAGAGTCATCTGGAACATATAACACCACGTAAGTTCCGTCCAGTTACTGACGGTTGCCCCCGCAATGAATCTGTTCAAGTGGTCGTCTGGGTCGGATAGACCATCATAAGTGCCGATGTTGGACATTTGTTTGGCACTTCTCGGGGCGATTGCTTCCGCAATGTCCCTTGCAAACTTAGACTTTCCCGCATTTGCAGCAGTTGGTCTAAAGGTTTTGGAGAAGTCACGCGGGTTTCTCCCCGCGTTCGTTGGTTTAAAGGTTTCTCCAAAATTCCTTGTCGGTTGGAAGTCCGTTTCCTTACGCTTCCCTTTTGCCTTGTGGCGAGGGTTTGCGTCGGTATCGGATTCTTCCCGCTCATCGTCTGAGTACTCGCACTCACTGTTCATGTTGAGATGTTGGCGAGTACTGCCGAATTCGTCAGCCTGTTGAAGTGAACGCAAGCGTTCATCCAACTCAGCTTGGAACTCTTTCTGACGTGCTTCGGCCCACGCCTTAACTTGATCTAGTGTTTGGCGAGGGACCCTCGTCTGTTTCTCCAACTGGGCATCAGTGAATCCCAGTGAAATATTGTTTACTGCACTTGTCCCGGCTTGGGTAACCGGGGTAGTGTTCGTAAAATTTGTATAACCGCCGGTGTTCCCAGTTGCTGGGGTTGTGGTCACCGGGGTTTCTTGGTCACTTACTGGCCTTGGGACCGGAGTAACGTTAACCATTTCTTCAGAAATTTTGAAAAGACAAAGAATTAGTTCTAGCTTTTATGCACGGATGGCGCCAATGAAGAAACACTAAGTGACCCCGGGCAGATTACGGATAATCTGGGGGTTAAGTAATGTTTCCCACGAGGATGAGGTCCAGCAAAGAAAGTTGTTCTTCAGGTGACCTGCAAAACAGACACCGTAAGCTCGTCACTGAGAAGGGGGGGTTCCTCCTTGTGACCACCCTCCGGCGTGAGAATCAGACTAGATTGCTCTGAATATAAGTGTATATTAAGAGATTGCTAGAGAAGATAATGAGATATCAGATGATGTCCTTACCATTCCAAGGTGTTGGAGTATTTATAGCCGAAGGTAGGTTTCCTAGAAGGTACAGCCGGCTGAATAGTATTCCTATTCTACCAATAGTGGGCTACGCACAAGCCATGCTGGTTGGTGGATAGGCTGCGGCCGACAGTGACAAGGTCGGCTGTATACTGTTCCTTTACTGCCGGCTATGCACTGTTCCACCAACTGTAGGCTGCGCACGTCCCATAGTAAGGGTTGGTGAGTAGGCAGCGGCTAATAGTGACAAACAGTACTAGAGGGTGCTCCTCCTCGTACTGTTATCGGTGAGCTGTCACCCTGTGATTGGTTCATAGGCTGTTCTGGTCAGATCGTCTGTTTTGCCCATACCTTAGTAGGTATAGTACAAAAGATCTTCCAGAAGCATACGGACTGGCTCATTTGGGCGGGAGTATTCCCGCCTTGCTCATTCCTTCAGGTGACTACTGAAGTAGCAAGAGTTAGTGCCTTGCGTGTAGCCTTGCTATCAGTGCGGGTAGCCTTCCCTGATGGCTTGTATCCGCAACTGCGGGAACAAGCGGGGTACTTCACCATTGGGAGGCTTTCCCTGCGGGTACAGCTGGCGTACTGCGCGTAAGGTCTTCTCTGAGCATGGTGGGTCCTGCGGAAGCAGTTGGTCGCTGCGCAGACGTCCCTGTTCAAGGTGAGTCTTGCGGGTCCAACTGGGCTCTGCTGGGACCTACCTCTTCAAAGAAACAAGTTTTTTTGGATTGCTATCGGGCCAAAGCGATATGGAGAATAATATCAATTTAGTGTGGGTGAGACTTTCCTAACCTAGACTCTTTGAACAAACAGTTATGTTTTCAACGTTTGTTTGAGCCTTTGTCGTTCAAAGAAATGAGTATTGGTCACGCTTCAAAAGATGATTATTGTCCATGTAATTACAAATAAATTTATATCAAGAATTGTCAAATATAGTAATATGCAAATAAGTTTATACGATCAAATTAACGTTGTCAAAATAATCCAACACCTTAGTCTAAAATCATTGATTTGGTCCTAATAGAACTTGCACTAAGAGTGTTCATATCGTAGTGGAAACGTTTTGACATAATATATGAGAGGAGTTACTAAATATTAAAATTATTATTTTCTTTGAACAGGTTTTTAATGGGCATAAATGTATAATGATAGATTGGACAAAATTTTAAATGTCAATACATAGGAAACCATTTCATTTATTTTTAAGGCGAATTAGATTTTAATAATTCCAATTTAATATAGTTGTTTGATAATAATTCTAACTTAAAAAATAGATGTCACATGTCCCAATCTCAATTTTAACACAATTTGTTTTCATTTGACCTATATTAAAAAAAACTTAACGACGTTAAGTTTTTTCCAAATTTCAAATTGATGTTTTAGTGCTTTCGATCAGAATGAGGATACAAATCAATTGATGTAAAACTTACTTTGAAACGGTGCTCTAAATAAATTGATTTTTGGTAATTAAAAGTTTACACACCGGAATTGAAGCATGCTTTAGTCGTTTGGACCACCGTTTTGAAGTAAGTTTTACATCAATCGACTCGTATCCTCATTTTGAGCGAAAGCCCTAAATCATCAATTTGAATTTTGTAAAAATCTTAGCGCCATTAAGAATTTTTTTAACGGTGGTCCGATGAAAACAAACAGTACGAAAGTTGGGACCAGTGACAACTATTTTCTAAGTTGGGATTATCGTTGGCCAGCTGCATTTTTAGTTGAGATTATTAAAATCCAATTTATCTATTTTTATAGATTAAATTAGTAACGTTATTATTTATTGTTTCATGTTGAATCTGTTTATTGTTTTTAATCAAGGAAGTATGTGTAATATCAAATATCTCGAATTTCTAAGAATATTATCATAGTATCATTTGTTTTAAAAAATTGTAATTGTCATTCGTGATATACGCTTTAACAATAAAAGAGTTTTTCAGGGTAAGTTGAGTTCTACAAATCCTCATTGTCGATCTTGTTAAATGTTTCTTGTCATCATACTTGATGTGGTCCCTTTTGTGTACATCAATCAGTAAATTTGTCATTAAATCAGTTATATGAGACATTATACGGAGTAATACTTAGTGATAGTATAAATTTTAGCTAGTGGGTGTTAAAAATTGTCAATTCAGAACATGCCAGGTCAAAATAGGTCAAACTAAAACGGGTCGAACAATAATGGGTTGGGTCAGACCCAAATGAGCCGACTCAAAAGAAATTACATTAAATAAACTATGTATAGAAACGTAAACAACAAATTTCATCCAAACATAATAAACTTATAAACTACATACATATCACAATTAACAAAAACCTTTTTATATTTGTGATAACTCAAAGCTCTTACTATACACGTGTACAAATAAAAAAAGTACAAAGTTAAATAATATAAAATTTAGAGTATCATATAAAACGCATAGTCGACAAGTATCTGAAGCGCCTCAAATCAAATTGAAAAATAGTTTTTTATACAGACCCCACAAAACTATATCGTACATTACCTACAAGCAGGCACATTAAAACATGGCATTCTACTTCGTTATAATCTCCTATGCACTTGCACGTTTTTTACAGACGCAGACTGGGCCGATGACAAAGATAATTATAGAAGCACAACCGGTTACATTGTCTACCTCGGTACAAACCCAATTACATGGAGCTTGAAACTGCAAAGCACCCTTGCACGAAGCTCAACAAAGGCAGAATTTAGAGCGGTTGCATCCACCACGGCCGAAGTACATTGGTTAATCTCTTTACTATTTGAGCTCGGTTTCCAACCTTCATCAATTCCTAATATTTACTGTGACAACCTAAGTGCAACAACATACTATGCCAATCCAATTTTCCACTCACGAATGAAACACCCAGCACTGGACTTTAGACTAAACCGCATTTCTAGAGTTGACCAAGTAGCTCTAACCTCCAAGATTGGTCACACAAACATATCATCCATCGTAAGAAATCATGCCACATATCATGCCCCTTTCCATATGCTATAAATCGTATATACGTCTAATTAATTATTTATATATTGTAGTCAAACATAGTTTATCAATGTTAGCTTGATTATTTCCCTGTATTACTTTCCATATTGTATATAAATTTATTGTGTCTTTCATCAATGGATGAATGGAAGAAATTTGCTTCTTTCACAATCTCTATCTCTGATATGATCAAATTAACTTTATCAAAGAAAATCCAACGCCTTAGTCTAAAACCATTGATTTGCTCCTTATACTTGCATAATAGAAACTATTTCCTGTTGCTGAAGAACTAGCAAATTAGTTAGTAATAATACAAAAATTTTAATGACAACAAGGATAAATGTTGTGAAACACAATTATATGTTATCTTTTTAACAAATTGAAATGTTATTAGATATGTTTTTTATTTTAATTTTACTAAAAAAGTATAATAGTAAAACCGTAACTTTCTCTTTTTTTCCTCCAATCCTAAAAACACATAAAATGTTTAATTTCTTTTCGGTTAAACTTGAGAACATAAAAAAAATCATATTTTATTCTTATATTTCTTTTCTATTCCAATTCTCTTTCCTTTATTTTATCTTATTAAATGAAACTCGGGAAAACATTGTTAGGGTTTGTAGAATGAACTGAATAGCGGGTTATAACTTGTATATATACAATCCATGTTAATGAACACGGGTCGAGTCAAAAGAAGACAAAAATAAGAAAATGTGAGAATGATTTGTTGCCAAAAAAAACCACCTCAACAAAAAATTCAAAAAATTAATTAAAAAATCATAACTCAAAATATAAATAAAAAGCGAATTTTTTTTAAAAAAACTCAAATGTTTCCTCCGTCTTCACGTTCCAAGAAAAAAATCGGAAACACAATGCCGAGATCAAAGACACAATGACAAAAGACACAATTATAACTAAAAAATGCATAATAGATCACAAATATAACACAATATTAGGAAAAAAGAAACAATGTCAAGAAAAAAACACAATTAATAACGAAAATAAACATAAAACACAATGATAAACAAAAAGACACAATAATCTTTTTCCCTCAACATTGTTGTTTTTTTTTGTGTTTTTACTTTTTTAGTTTTATTAAATTTTGAGTTATGATTTCTTTTATATATATTTTTAATTTTTTAAGAGGCTTTTTTGTGTGGTTATAAATTCTTCTCATCCTTATTATTTTTGTCCCCCTTTGTAGAATAACTGTTTGCTCTAAAATCGAAAATATATTCGATAAAAAAATAGTAATCAATTTATAATTTGATTCCATAATGATTCGAAAAGAGTTTCGTTTTAAAACAAAATTACAAAACCTAGTTCTTATTAGTTGAATTGAAAAATATCTTAGAATGCATTCACTGATTGCAAATGTGTAGACCTAATTATTAAAAAAATAATTTGCTTTTTATTAAGACTTGTAATTTTTATTTTAGTTAAACTTCAGCCCCAAGTTTCACAATTAGTAAAGTATGAAAAAAAATCCTAACCCACCGTCATCTCCTCTCTTCTCTCTACGTTTACGTTGCCAGACCACCACCACCTTAGCTTAAACAGATGGTGTTACATTTTACACCAAAAGCCTTTTAATAGAGGTGTGTGTACTATAAAAGTGGTGTATGTATAGAAACACTCTTGCTATATGACAAGATGGTGCTAATTTTACACGTGTGCCCAAAGAAAACTAGCGACCTTAAACCTTAACATTAACTATTAATAACTGTCACATTTAAAACGGTACGTTAGCCTCTACAACTGTAAGCGTTTATACGATTCTCATATTTATTATTTTGAAATTGATTTTAAAGCGTGTTTCTAGGAATATCATAGACCTTGAGAAAATCATATTTTGTTATGCATGAAATATCATATTTGCATTCTTTACAGAACAGTGGTGTTATGTCCCAATGATGTACATAATGCCACAACACAAAGAGATACCTGAAAATAATTTACTATAAGTTTGGATGATCATGCATTGCCACTGCAAGATTCCATAAGTCTAGATGATCATGCTTGTCCCAACGCAATTCACCATTGGAGTAATCCTCTTCCATATAGGAAAGAGATGCTAATTTGATTTCATCACAAACTTAGCATTTAATGCATAAGAAATGAAATAACAACAAAAAGAAAACAGGGCCTAGTTGGTGGGCCGTGGGCCACAATGCAGGCTTTAGATGTTGGCTTGCAGGTCCATTCACTAACTAAAAGAAAACTGAATGTGAATCTGAATATATTATAAATTGGATGGTTTAGTGATGCAAAAAAGTTGTTTGTTGGATATAGGGTTTACAAACCAGTGTAAAATCAAGAAAAATATGATATAAACAACGGATGACCTTCATGGTTGCAGGATATGCATATCGATTACAATGAATGTGTTTCAATGATGCAAAAAGAAAGCGGCACGTACTGTCGGAAGGAGACAGCAAAGAAACAATCAATTGGACTCAGGGTGAGAGGGATTGCAAGTTTGTTGATACTAAAGTTTTGGCTTTTTTCCTTTAAAAAATAAATAAATAAAGTTTGCATTCATATTCTTTACAAAATATACAAGAAAATTGGGTCAAATCTCACCAAATTTCATATAAGATACTAGATCCTAGCTAGCAAGATTTTTAATGGAAGTCAAAAGAGTCTAATGAATTCAAGAATGTAAATTGTTCAATGTAAAGAAATGATGGTGGTCAAATAATAATTGTGTTTCTACAGCCTCCTTCACCTTGTGAGTATGGCCCATTTTTGTGTGATTGATAATTCTTCTAAGACACTAGATCCTAGCAGGAGAACAACTTTTAATGGTGTATTATTATACTGCTAAGTAATTTGTTATCTTGTAATGCATCACAAAAAACTAATAACAGAAGTATCAAGTGTCAAAAACCAAACAAAATGTTGACTAAAATATACCACTACTGCTTAGTTCTTCCTTCCTGGTCTTCTACTCAGGAGTCTTTCCTTCCCAACACATCAGATAACACTCGCTTTTTCGGGCTGCCAGACTTGGTAGATGTAGGGGTAGTTGCATTGTCGCCTCCATGGTCTCTCCATGGAATTAGATCAAGCGGAACCCCCGCTTGACGCATTTCATATGTCTCTGAGTTGGGTCTCTCGCTCGGAATATCTCTCGGTTCTGACCATTGCTGTCCAACACTTGGACTTTTAGAATTCTTCTTCTTCTTAGCCAACTCAAACAGCGCGTCTTCTTGACGCTTAATTCCCAAAATTGCCTCCCTAATTTTTAACCTCCATTGCATCATTTCAGCTTGATATAACTCTTTCCGTTCTTCTTCAGTCTTGGCTGAAAGTTATCGTAAAGCAAATCAGTTTTTCATGAATAATAATAATAATAATATTATTATTATTATTATTATTATTATTATTATTATTATTATTATTATTATTATTATTATCTTTGCAAAGGAGTTTGTGATGGTTAACCTCCTGGGGCGTCCCTGTAAAAGGGCAATGTAGACACTTGGTTTGATCTTCAGCCATTTCAGAAATCAAGAATTAGAAATTAAAGAAATTGGACAAGTCGAAAGAAAGGAATATGATTGAACAATTTGTTTTTCAAGAATCAATTAAGAAGATGATTATTAATAGTAGAAATTGAAGAGAATGTTGAAGAATCAATTAAGAAGATGATTGATTATTAATGGCAGAATGTTGAAGAATCAATCAACGAAGAAGATGAGTAATATATACATGTCAGAAATTGAACAGAATGTTGAAGAAAGAAGATGAGAAATTGAACAGAGTGATGATTAATGGTGTGTGTGTGTGTGTTAGTTACTGCTCCATAGAAGAACATGACGGTTGGTGAATTTGAAGGACTTAACAATGGCGGATGGATTTCAAGAATCAACACGAATGGTTGAATAAGAACATGATTAATGGAATGGAAGGTGTTTATGCTTTAATAACAATGGGGTTTTTTGTGGAATGGTGTATGTGATGAACGAATGATAAAGATATATATATATATATATCTATATATATATACATATATGTATATGTGTGTGTTTCGGTAAGGAAGAAGAAGTGGTACGTGATGGAATTGAAGCAATTTGTTATTTATTTATGTTGTAAATTTGTAAATTTTAAAACCCCCACTTCATGCAATTACATTACATACAATAACATACATACATACCTTCTCCACTCGTGGATGAATGCTAACGCCGTTAAAACATTCACCTTCGAAAACTAACACCGTTAAAACATTGACCTTCGAAAGCTAACGCCGTTAATAAAATCTCGTTTTGTCATTCTTTTCACTTAACTGATGAGGGCTAACGCCGTTAAAATATTGATTTAACGTCGTTCTGTCGCCTACCGGAGCTCCGTTTGAGCTGAGGATCCATTATCCGATGCATCTGTGTAGTACGACGAATCGAGGTTTGAAATGAGTGGCCTGATCTCGATTTGAAGGCTTGTTCCGTTAATGGCCGCCACGATTGCACCATACAGCTGAGAATCCATGGCGCCTAAAGTTTGGTATCTCTAGAGTTTCAGTGGAGTGGAAAAGGGGATTTGAGAGGAAGGGATGATAAGGTGGTATTTATAATGTTAAAAATGAAGATGTTATAAACCACATGTGAAAAAAAAACTCGAATTCGGAACCGAACCTGAAATAAAAACCTGGAACCGGTTTTTTATACTAGGGTTTTTAATACATGAACTCGTAGCTGACCCTACCCATAGAGTACAGATTGGGTATGCATTTCGATACTAAAACTCGAACCCGAACCGGTTCGATACCCGAAACCGGGTTTTTCCAATACCCGAAATCGGGTATTTCAAATACCTGATAAATACCCCTAAAAAGTGCAACCTTTTAAAAAATCACATCTATACCCGAAAAAAGAACGAAAAAACCCGAAAATTAATAGGGTTTTTCATACCCAAAAATAGGGTATTCAAATACCCGGTTTTAAAATACATGGTTCTATACCCGACCCGAACCCGATGTATAGGGTATGGTTTTAGAGGCAATACCCGGACCCGACCCGGGTATTACGAATACCCGATTTTCAAATGCCCGGTCATACCCGAACCCAATCCCATACCCGAAACCAGATATTTGAAAAATCCTATTTATACACCTCTACTATAAACCATTTCAAGAAAAAAAAAATAAGACTAATAAAATATTCTAAAAAAACAAATATTCACTATAAATCTATTTATAATTTGTTAATTGTTTAGTTTACGAAACAAATTATAAACATATTTTTATGGGGAGGCTTAGGCAATGCTAGAAAAAACCTATCGAGTTGTTTGGGATAGGGCAGTGACGGAACTAGAAGTTTTCACTTGATGGGTCAAAATAAAATGTTATGAATTCCTTAATGTACTTTACAATAGATGAAATAAATGGGGCCTTTACCAAATAGCCTTTGACCTAATGTCTTTTTAATCACACTCGAATATTTACTGGGTTCGAATGTTGTCAATGGATTCGAATGCTGAAATGGAAAGTCATTCCAAAGAAATAAACATTCGACTCAAAGATATACAAGAACTTGGAGCTCAACGTCTTTAAGTAAATTTGGACGCCGCCAAAGTACTTAAAAGGAAGGAATTAGACCACGACATCGAGGTTTTAATAAACGAGTTATCCAAAGACCATCCTAGAGTTCAATCTCTAAAAGTAATTAGGCAAAATAAAATTTTTGAAAAATACAACATTTAGTATTATTATTAATATTATTGTATTTTTTTAAGTTTAATGTATTTTTTTTATTGTAATGTAGTTTTTATTTATGAGTTTCATGTATTTTTTATTTTAATGTGGTTTTTATTAATTTTATAATTAAATATGTAATGAATTATTATTTAAAAAAACAAAAAAAATGTAAAAGTGACTGGTCGTCACGTGACGCATAATGCCCAGAGGTGGGTCATCATGACTACACCTCTTTTAGCAAAAAATCACAAGTCAGATGGGATTTATATGACGCATAATACCTACACATGGTCTAATAACTCACCAGTTTACGTTTAGATAACCAATATTTTTTGTTACTAAATAATTCAATTTCTCAAAAACATTCTTTCGATTAGAATTTTATTTTTACCACACAATAAAACAACAAAAAAGTTGAACAATAAACATATAAATAATAAATATAAAATAAATCCAAGAGAAGCCAACAAAAAGGGAGAATTACCAAAATAGTCCTTAAGAAGAGAGAGAAATCGAAAATAGTCCAAAACTTTTTCCCTTCCCAAAATAGTCTTTGCAAATCTGTCTCCAATGTGAAATTGGTATTCGTGACGTGAGATTTGGTTGATCTGTCACAGATTGACACGTGTAAAGTTAACGATAAAGTGTCATCCAAATCTGTCTCAGCCGATATTTTTGTAGCCAAAATCGCCTTATGAAAAACCATTGTTTTGGAATGAAAGTTGTCTGCCACGTGAGGTTTCAAAAAAGATGATTTTCGCGTTTTTTTGAAATTCATCTCTTCGGGCGCATTTCAAAAGAATTTCGTCTACTACGTGAAATTTCAAAAAAGTTGGAAAAAAAATGATACTTTTTCAGTGAACTTGTCTTGTCCGATGGTTTTCAATAAAGTAAAAAAAAATGATTAATTTACAAAAAAGTTTAAAACAAACAATAATTTATCTCTGAATTTTATCTCCTCAGTTGATTTTCATTAAAGTTTTATAAAATCCAAAAAAATTGTATTTTAACTTTGTTATATTATCTTTTCCTTAAATGTTCTCCCACTTCAACAAAACTTTCTTGTAAAACAATAAAAATTTAAGAGAGTTGATAAGATTGAAGTTGTTGATATGGGTATGGGTTCGTCGGATCGTTTTATGATGGCAACATAATGTCACGGGGCCCCAACATGCCGGAAAAAATGTTTTTATTCAAAAAACCATCGGGTTCCATATGTTTGTTACAAAAGTCATCGGATCCTACAACGTGGACCAATTCTCACGAAAGGGATAACTTTTATATTAAAACTATTGAAAAAGATGAGTTTCATATCAAAACTCATCGGATCTGACAACGTGGGCCCAATCATGTCGGACAAGATGTTTTTATTCAAAAATCAGTTTGTATGTTAGTTTACTTATTCAGAGGTTGTATAATAAGTCAGTCAGTTTGTATAGTAGTTTCGTTTATTTAGATGTTTTGTAATAAGCCGGGTCGGATCGTTTGAGCTACTTAAATATTTCCCTTCCATACCCTTACACCTGGCCTCGTTACAACCCTTTTAAGACCTCTTGATTTGTATTTGTGTCAAGGCAGCTTGATGGATGAATATGTGCTTATGAGTGATACTGAGAGCAGAGTGATACTGACACATCTTTTGCTAGTCCATATATTTAACCGAGAGGAGAGATGTTATATTACGAGGGGTATGGGCATGTGTGCCTTAACCGGAAACAAAGTACACTTGTCTGGGCGGCTCTATTGTTTTTATTATAGCACTTAACCGTATTTGTGAGATGTCAATCTAAAAACAGTGTCAGTCTGGGAAACTGGGTATGACCTTAAACCTTATTAGTATTTATGGCGATAATCTACATACCTATGATGGAGGTTGATGTTTGCTTTAGAGTTTTGCTTAAGGGCAAGCAAAAGATAAGTGTGGGGATATGATGATCGGTTAATTTGTATATGTTTTAGTTCGTTTACTATTTAGTTTTAATTGTTTATTCTAGAACTTTCGATACTTCATACGTGTATTATTGGATTTCAAGCCACAGGCGTTAAAGTACTCAATATTGACCCGTTGTGACACGGAATGAAGACCCGGGATGTGTAACATCCCGGCCTCTTGTACCACTAACATTGTCCGCTTTTCCCCCAATGGGTTGCCCATCTGGGAACTCACGGCTTTATTTTTGGTTGCCGAGATGAAGACTTCCCAGGTGGTCACCCATCCTAGTACTACTTCCACCTAAGCACGCTTAACTGTGGAGTTTTCATGTGCTCCACAGCCAACTAAGCCCAAAACGCGCTGGTGATGTTAAGAGGCAGGACATTACTTATGAACCAAAGATCTCGCTTGTCCACGGCCGATGTGGGATAGCATAAGAGTGGGACGATGTTGTGTTTGCCAAGGGTGTTACAAACAACTCCTTTGGACTCATCGTCCTCGATGAGGCATGCCCCATCATCCTGAATGGCACAAGAGTGGATCAGATACCACCTGTAACATCTCGGCCTCTCGTACCACCAATATTGTCCGCTTTGCCCCCGATGGGTTGCCCATCCGGGAACTCACGACTTTATTTTTGGTTGTAGAGATGAAGACTTCCCAGGTGGTCACCTATCGTAGTACTACTTCCACCTAAGTACGCTTAACCGTGGAGTTTTCATATGCTCCACAGCCAACTAAGCTCAAAACGCGTTGGTGATGTTAATAGGCAGGACATTACTTATGAACCAAAGATCTCTCTTGTCCACGACCGATGTGGGATAGCCTAAGAGTGGGCAATGTTGTGTTTGCCAAGGGTGTTACAGGATGTCCAGCACGCGAAACGAGACACATTATGGATTTTTGTTGGTGACAAGTCCCATCGCGATACGCGATGGGCTTGGATGAAGGTCCATCGCGTACCGCGATGGGTTAATAATATGAGTAGACTTTCTGGTCCATCGCGATCACGTATCGCGATGGGGTGCTCAGACGGGAAAATTAGGTTTAAATTTTATTTTTCATAAACAACAACCCTAACTCCGTTTTGACAAAGAACATGCGATTCCAGCAGTCCATAGAGGCGATTTTGACCATCATAGCTTGTGCCAAGACCTTCCGCATGATCCATATCATTCGTATCGAAGATTTGATGATGTCAAGGCTCGGCTAATCTCTTAGAATCGCACCCGGGATGTATAGTTTGTAATCTTTACAGTTTTTCTCATGTGATTAAGAACACTTGTGTATAATTATTGATGATTGACATATGATTATTGATGTTTGGTATTTCTGTGTGTTCGGTCGGTTTAGGTTTACGTTAGTCTGAACGATCTGTTACCGGTTGCTAGATAATTGATCATATGGTTGTTTGATTAGATTGAATACAATAAAACATACAATTGCCCTTAACTGAGTCACACTGGCAAGGACCGTCTGATAACCAGTGCCGTGTAAGTGATTGTTGATGTCTAAGGTTCTGTCTGATTAATCATTCTATAATTAATCATTAATAATTTATCTGATAGGTTGCCTGAGATTACTGTAGATTGCTTACTTGAATTTCCGGGTGTGATTTGCTTTGTTAACTGCTTAAAACTCGTTTACTTGTTCGTTGCTTAGTTCTCTAAATTCATTTTAAATTGCTTGTGTGATCAGCACTAAAAAACAGTTACTTCATAATATTTAATTTGTACACGAATTTCATTGACCACATACTCCTTGTGATATGATACCCTACTTGCTCTAACTATTTAGTTTAATTAGGTTTTTGATTGACTCAAACGACGGTCATCAGTTGTGCGATTGCGGCGATGGTTTGGACAATATAAATCAGTGGTGTAAGGTCTTTGCAGTTTTCGATTTTACTGTTAGAGACTTTCTTGAGCTTTCCAAAACCATGGACTTGGAGGCAGTCAAGAAGGAGGGTTTTCACGGATGAATTATAATAGCTTGTTTGAGACTTTGTAAAGTGAGAAACGAGAAAATGCACGATGGTAAGGAAGTGAAGATTGTAAAGATTATAGGAGATATTAAATCCCTATATTAAATCTTTAGGTAATTGTATTAGGGTTGTATACCACTACTATGTTTCATATTTTTATAATGCTATGATTTCCATCCCTAGTTCAACTTTTTTTCTAATCTAGTCAGGATTAATATGTTAGTTTTTTATTGAAAAACCAATGAATTTTAGCTTAACTAATATTGGAGGAAAATTTAAAATTTTTGGTTGGAAACCGTAATGCCTTAAGTTCGAATATGATATTTACCAGATTTTATCGTAGTGAGCCTTCAGGTGGCGGGTTTTCCTAGAACCGGACATGGCGGGCTTGTGCTACCCAGTGTTGTCTTGGGTTACCCCAGGTACAATGGCGAAGCTTGGACAAAAACACAAGGGGTTCCAAATTTTCAAGCGAAAAATGATAAATTTACAACTACTTAGCAAAAAATAAAATAAAAAAGATGGCGCGATAACCCCTCAAGCCAATAGAAAACTTCGCACATTCCCAGGTAATCAAAATTTATTGGTTGATCTTTAAAAAGAAAAGAATTTATTTATTGAAAAAAGAAGGTCAATAATAAATATGACTGTGTGTTGTCGTTGAAGCCATCTCCTGGATTCGTCGATTAATATTGTGATATGCAGTGCTAACTTTACATGTAACACTCCGACTTTAAACAGAATATGCCCGGGTGCAACGTACAGATCACTCATAAGCTCGTGATACTATTAATAGTGACAATATATTTATTTTATTCCATAATTTCGCAAGTACACAAATAGTTTATTAATGAGACAAACAACATTACATCTAAATAAAACAAATATTATTTATTAAAATAAATCCTAGGTATAACTAATTTTCTTCAACTGACACTTCATCGTATCACCCACATCACATTTAAAATAATATATTTTGTCAACAACACATGTTGGTGAGTTTTCATAAGTTTTTACATATATAAATATATATAAAATGCGTGATTCAACGATCGTCATGCAATAAATATTCAAACATAATGTAAACGGAGTCCAAATAGTGTCGTCCTCCTGTTTATTTAGCCGAAGTCGTAGAAGTCGGGGAAATGAGAACCACCTTACGTAAACAACCGAATTCGTAACGTTAGACGGCGCAGGTACGTCCCGTCGGACCCTCCCACTATGTGTATACATTTACGTAACTTCAACCATAAAAACATTAAACAGGTTGCACATAATTCACGTATAATCATAAACAATATGCGGGAATAATATTAACACGGACGATAAATGTGAATCAGTTTCTAAACAAGCTCATAACTAACGAGATAAAATTTATGGCATACTACACCCCAAAATATTAAAATCGTTAAACTTGGGTTATGAAAAAGTCACATGTTAAAGTAAGAAAGCGAAAGAGAACTAAGCGTTTAAGCGAGCTGAACCGGACAAGTCCGGTTCAGTGAGCGTTTCTAGAAAATAAATTCTAGATTCAAAATAATGGACATAAAATATCAAAGACGGCGATAAGTTTGTTAAAAGTTTGGTTTTTAGAGTTATAACGAAAAATATATTCCCTCTATAATTGGTTTAGTTATGTTTTTGACATAAAAATACCTAAGTTGTAAAATTTATTAAGAATTTGGGTTGCGATAGTTGTTAATCAATTTTTATGTGTTTGGTCGTTCAAGAAAGTTAAATGACATAAAAAGTAAGAAAATGGTTTAAGTGAGTGGTTCATTATTACAAGAACAAATTCGAAAATTTAAAACGGGTCGGGTTTTCGGTTTGAAAAATAACGAATGTTATAATACACTCGTTGAAGTCGCCTAAATCTGTTGTGATTCAAGTGAACGGGGGATTTAACAAACTTTCTGGTTTTTTTATTTAATATTTTTTACTTATAAGTTTGTAAACTAATTGATACTGTATTAAGATAAAAAATGTTACAAGCAACAAATAATACTAGTGTTGTAAAAGATCATCAGAACATCTAGTTCACAAATGCTCGACCAACTCATGACGAAGGTTTTCGTGTACCTTGCGTTTCTTGGAATATATGACGTTTTGGAGTTTTTGTTCATCAATGATTGTCGATTTGAGTCGTGGGACATCACCTTGGTAGTTTTGAAAAATAATCATACCTTGATCCTGAAGAATCGTGTTATGTAGAATTAAACAAGTGTAGAAGACCAATTATTTTCTCCCTTAACCAAATTTGTAATGGCCTCGCAATCAAATGAAAATTTTTCTTTAGAACTCCAAGCATCCTTTCAATATCCTTTCATGTCGATTCTTACTTTTCGTAAAGTAATTCCATTTGTCTTCAATTGAAGATGCATAAGCCTGAAAAAGTGTCAACCATTCGTTGTAAATGCCTTCAACCTGGTAGTAGCCATGCTTGAATTATTTCCGATTTGCATAAAACGCTTGAGCAGGTTCAATCCTGTTAATGATCTCATGAATATTGGCGACTGTTCGATAACATTTCGGTCGTTATTTGACCCGACAACACCAAAAAACGCATGCCGGCCAGAACCAAAGATCTTGCGAGACCACCACCCAGGCTCGGCTCCGAGAAATCAAAAATTTTTTGGGCCGAAGGCAAAAAAAATTTTGGGCCTTAATTAAAAAGGAGTATTTTGTTAGTTTAAACAATTAAATTTTTATATAGGTTTACTTGGTTATAATTTGGGTTGTGTAAAAAATTTTTGTATAAAAATAGGATTAAAACATGTCTCAAATGAGACTTGAACCCATAACCTTTTAGTTGAGAGTAATACTCTTTTGCCACTAGACCAAGCTAGTGGTCATGTAATTAAGATTAAACATTAAGTATACATATTTTTTTTTTTTTAAAAATAAATATTTTTTTTTTAAAAAATTTCGGGCTTAACGGGGCGTCGGGCCTGTGGCCGTCAACCACCCCGCCACCCCTATGGGCCGGCCCTGCCACCACCTCAAGTATAATAGTGGGGCCGGGGTGATCACTCGGGGGAACTGACCTCGCCAGGCCGTAGGACATATCTCATCAACATGCGCACAACTGAGGCTACCGAGCATTCCATAAAAAACATAGTTTCGGATTAGGAAAAAACATATTTTTCACATGCGAACAGTCGAGGTTTACACAAATAGATTCGGAGTAAATATAACATGCGATATAATCCCTATGTAAAATATCGTCTACTATACATTGAATAATTATAAAAATATAACATGCGATTACTATTAATATATTTGTTATGGAAAAACAAATATAATACGACGTGATTTTACTTTTATTATAAAAATTAATGAAATATAAAAAATAAAATAATTTAATTAACATAAGTCTTAGCAGAAAGGTTGGGACATGAAACCTAACCGAACTAGTTTAGGTTTTCCTGCGGCTGGCTGACTGCCTGCTTTCGCTCGAGCCTAATTCGAAGCTGTCGATTATTCTGTTATAAGCTGTCGTCACATAAATAATGGTATTGTTTTACTCTTATCTGAAAATTAACATGTGTTGTTTAAAGTTCTTTTTTATATATCATAGTTTGTGCAATTATTTGAACATCTTAAATGAAGTCTGCAAGACGCCAATGGTTTATTGCTCAGAATATGGAATCCAATCACCAGATTTTTTATACCATGGACAACCGGCAGGATCATTATCGGTGTCGGATCAATGAGTTGCATGGGAGACGAATCCGGGCGTGTTTTCATGGCTGGGTGATTCTCTCCAACCATCCGGACAGCGTTCTATGGTCTCTTTGGAACCCACTCGCATCTAAGTTGATACGTCTTCCACCTTTGAGTATTTATGAAAGAAAACACTCACACGAATGTTGTTTGTCAGCTCCTCCAAATGACCATGGTTCGGTTTTCCTGTTAACAAACACCAAAATTCCTAGTATTGTTTTCTGTCGGCTAGACCGTAAAAGAAAGAGATTAAAGTGGACTGAAATGTCGTATGCTAAACAGCTCAGGAGCAAAAGCGGTCGTGAAGATTGTTTTCTACAATGTCCCACTTGTTGCAATGGTAAAGTATACGCCATGACCCTGGGGCCTTATTTTAGGTTTGTCATAGAGGTTGGCATTGTGGTTAAAGAAAAAGAAGTTGTGATAAGTCTATTGCCGTTTGTGAAAGTCCCTCATACTTCTTACAATCGATGTCGTCCCGTAATTAATAGTTTTCGCAAGTTTCATTTTTTTTTGAAAGGATCATGCACGGACTTGTTTTACATTAGAGTTGGTTTTAATGATGGAAATAGGATTGGTTATGTGTATTTGTTTAAACTGGATATTACTAGTATGATGTGGGAGGAAATGGTAGACCTCAAAGATGCTACATTTTTCATAGAACTTGCTAGTGATTACTCGGCATGCTATTATGGTTCTTCTATTGACTCACAATTATCACTACTAGAAAAAGAGATGTTTTTCTACAACTGAACTCGTAAGAAATTTGTTGGAAAATCCAGTTTCTAACAATTTTCCAACAAAAAGTTACGTTGGAAAAACACATGCTTGAAAATCGTTTTTCAACCGTTTTCCAACACCTTTTCTTACAAAATTGCTACAAAAATATGTGGTTGTAAACTTCCTACAACTTTCATACAAAAACTATTTTGACTTAACGTAATGTTTATTAAATAATATTGTAGCAAAGTTGAAGTTGTTTTCTTTTGTTGGAAATCTGTTGGAACTACTTGTCGTAGGAAACCTGTAGGAAATTTTTGTGAGAAAAAGACTTGTTTTCTAGTAGTGTAGAGGGTTATGTACATATTCTTGGTGACTCGGGCAAAGTAGTATACTCATTCCATGCCCAAGATAGAACCATGTCCATATCATCTATGCCTTGTCCGGTACGAGAAAGCGAAGCGTCCGCGTGGGCAATGCTTGAATTGAGGTATTGTATATAACTATTAAGCTAGTGTACATTTATATATATTTTTTTAGATGTCAAATGCTTTATTACCACAATATTTTGTGTAGGTTAAAAGTTGATCATGTTGAACTTAAGCTAGAAAAGGAGGACAAGGATACTCAAATTGCCATGAGACCGATTAAGGGTGATAACACTGATTTTGATAACACAAGAAGTAAATCACAACTGCTCAATATTCCGATTCATATTTTGGAAATGATAATGGAGCTATGTATTGGTATCGAGTACATGATGTTTCGTGCAACATGCAAACGTTGTTATTTAGCAGCACCTCTCATTCAGTGGAGCAGCAAAACAACACTAAAGAGATTGCAGATGTACTCGCTAGTTTCACCATGGTTGATGGTGTTCGACAATTATCGAGGCGTTATCACTTTTATAGATCCAGTATGTGGTGACGTGTATTTTATGAAAACACCACAAGAACTTAAGGATAATTACCAGATATATTGTTCTAGGTATGGTTGGTTGTTGATCTATAAAATTGAGGATGGAACCCAATTGGCATTTTTTAACCCATTTACAAGTAATATCCGCAAGCTTCCAGAGATACCTTATTTAGAAAGCTTTTGTTTCTCAGCACCACCGACTTCCCCTGATTGTATGGTTGTTGGATTTACAACGCATGGACCTTGGCATGTGTTCATCCACTTTGTATCTCATGATTCAACATGGCGGAGATTTCTTTTGAATTTTGGAGATGATGATCCATATTCTTATCATTTTCCAACATTTTATGGCCAAGATGTGTATGCCTTGTGTAACTATAAAGGAGTCCATGTTTTTAGAGATATGTCTGAAGTTGGCCGCTCTTTGGAGTTGGTTATTGACGAAGCTCCAAGAAGTCGTTGTAGATCTCCAACACAATACTTTCTTTCAGTATGTGATCAACATCTTTTACTAGTTATCGTAGGTAAGTTTGGAGAATCGGTTGAGGTGTCAAAACTAAAGTCTACACAAGAATGGGAGAAACTGGATGGGTTAGGAAAACACATGATTTATATTTCCAATACATCATGTATTTGCCTTGAGGCCAAAACACCAGAAATGGAGAACAAGATCTTCTTTCCAAGATTACTACATGATGAGGACACGAATATAGTGTTCTATTCTCACGAAACATGCAGGTACCACACATTTGATGACAAAAATATTGTAGAAAATTTTAGTGTTGATTTATTTCGAACTAAACATCTTGGTTACCCTCATACATGGATTGAACCAAGTTGGTCCTAAGATGTATGGCTTCTGTTAGCACATTTTAAGTTATTTGTGCCGCTTATAACTCGATCTCAGTTTTAACTACGGTATATTCGTGTATTTACTGAATGAGGTCGACTAAAAAATGATTACAATTCATTTACATATAGGCAAATTGGATTTTAATAATCCCACTTTTTTTTACAGTTGTCTGATAATAAACTCACCTCAGAAAATAGCTGTCAATATTCTCACCTTTCACAGTATGTTGTGTTCTTGAGTTTATTTAAGGATGAAAAAAAAATAGAGAAATGGATGGAAAGGAAACAATTATTGTAACATCTGCCCCGATCCGACCCGACCCAGGTACCCGTTTCCCTTATCCGATCTCTTTCTTTTATGATTTAATATTTATTTATACTTATACTTTATTTTTAATAATAATATATATATATTTACCTTCCCGCCTCTCTCTCTTTCTTTCCGCCGTCCCGTCCCTCTCCTTCTCTCTTTCCGCCTTCTTTTCCCTTTTGTCGCCGTCCCGCCCTTAAGCCTTGTTTCCCTCTTTTTCTTCTAACTCTTTGCTTGTCCTTTGTTCCTTCCCGCCTAAGGTTGTCTGCGCAGCTCCACGCGCCAGACTCCCTTACAAGGAATCCTGCGTGAAGACCACCTGTTTCAGCGATACGCGAGACGAACTCTTCTCGCAGCGCGCTAAGAATCGTAATTCATCCCTCGACGCGCGAAGAATTATAGTTCTTCCCGCGGCGCGCTAGGAATTTTAGTTCCTCCCGCGGCGCGCTAAGAAATGTGATTCTTCCCGCGGCGCGCTTAGAAATGTAGTTCTTTCCGCGACGCGTTAAGGATAGTTCTGTCTGCCTTCGCGCTCGCGCTCTCTTGACCTTCTGTGTCTGCCTTCGCGCCTTAGCCTTCTCGCGCTGAACCCTTTGAGTTTTCTTCTGTTTAATCTAGCCGTTGCTTTTGAGTTGTCTTATCTTTTGAGCTGTTGACCTAATCTGCTTTATGTCTGAAAAGTTACTTTCAGCGCAGCATGCGTACCAACCCCATTGGTTGGCAGATAAAGTGACTGACATAATCTTTTGAGATCTGCTTTTCCATGCTTTATCCAGTACCTTTATCTGTCCTCCCCCATGCCTTTTTCTGAATCCTGTCAGCCTTTTTCCCTTTTTCCCTGCTACCATATCTTTTGATATCTTTACTTTTCAGAACTTTTTACTGTTGATATCTTTTCTTTTACTTTTGGAGATCTTTTCTAGGGTTTGTGTCCCCTAGGGTTTGCCTATATATAGTACTATTTTCTTAACACTTCACACACTACACTTATTCTCTTCCTCCCTTTTTGCTCTCTGCCGTTGTTCTTCAGCCGCCTCCCTCCCCTCTTTCCTCCGTTTTCTCCTCTCCTCTGCCCTGTTTTCCGGTAATATATTATATATAATAACTTATTAATTATGCTAACTTATAATCAAGACTTAAAACCAATCATTAAAACAATAATCTTTAATTATAGGTTAACTTGTGCTTGTTTAAAGTTGGTTCTTGCTTTATCTTACACCGCATCGTTTATCAAGTGAGTAATCTCGTACCTAATCCCTTTTTGCTTTTAATATTTTGGGATGTTCATGTGTTCATACAAACTTAGAGTCTTAAACTTGTTTATGAACTTTAGTCGCGCAGTATCCCATGTGTTGAGGACGTAGACTTGGCTGTTTATTTGTATGTGTGGATCATTAACCGTCTTGTCGGTCTATTCCGCAGTTTTCATGGTACCATTAGATGAACACGGGAGAACTATCGTTTATGATTTTCTCTTTTGTTTACACATGCACAGTTAGTCTTGTTTGTGAGCTCAATTGTGAGCACTGGCAGTCTTGTCTCTTAGAGTTGGTCCCGATCTGATTACACCCTTGTTGAAACCCAGACATACACATGTTGCGCGCAGATTTATTGTTATCTATGTATTGTATTAAACTTGATTTCTCACCAACACGCAAGTGTTTGACGTTTATTTTAACACATGTTCAGGTTTGCAGTAGCTGTTTTGGAGCTTGTGGACACGTAGGACGTTTTCACTTTTGGACCTAGAATTAAAATGTATCAAGACAAGTTAATGTTGTTTGAATGTTATAATTTATAATATATTGATTTATGTTTGATTTATGTTCTTTATTTTCCCCGCTGCGCGTGCGCGATAAAATGTGTATTAATAAATATTGACACCAATAGTGTCGCGAGTAATGAAGCAATATGTGGCGCCCCGATGTATAATCCGCCTTTGGTCGGGGTGTTACAGATTGGTATCAGAGCTCGTTGACTTTAGGATAGGTGGTTAGACGTAACGGCCTAGAATACCTAAGAGTCCCTTCTCGCGCATGAGAGAAATCTCATGTTTGCGCGCTTATTGTTAATTACTCGTTATTTATGAATATGCTCGCACCTGCGCAGTATATGATTTTATGTTTTATTTCGCGATATTTCGATTTTTGTTGAATTTCGATTTTTATTGATTTTTTTCTTACATATTCGTTTGTTGGGTTTGAAAATCCGAAAAGTCATGGTGATACATGAATAGTTGATTTTCAATTCCCATTTACGATTATGTTCTGAGGGTGGAGACTTGAAAAGTCATGGTGATACATGAATTGTCACTCTCCAATACTCATTTTTTTGTATATTTTATATTGAAGATTGAAAAGTCATGGTGATACATGAATCGTCAATCTCCAATACTCGTTTGCTCGTATATTTTAAATTGGGAATTCGGAAAGTCATGGTGATACATGAATTGTCGATTCTTGATTCGAATTTGTTACCTTTATTAAGTCTGCATTTAGGATCATTTATTTTACTTTAACTTTTGACAGTAACTGACTCCGCGAAACCAAGCTTTTCAAGGTTATACTTTGCGCTAAAACCAAGATATTAACTAAAATTAAAATTTTTATAGAATGCCTCCGCTATCTCGCCGATTTCAGAGAAGAGAAGCCTCGCGCATGCGTAGACAGCAACGTTCCCAGGAAATGGCCGCCGCAATAGCCCAAGCTTTGAGCCAAAACAATACCAACACCTCGAGTTATAACATTAAGTCCTTTAACGCGGGTAACCCTCCAAAGTTCACAGGTCTTGAAGGAGCCACCGTGATGCTCCAATGGCTCGAAAAGATTGAAAACACTTTCCTCCATACCCAATGCCCCTCAGACAGACGAACCCTATATGCTTCCAGCGTCCTGGAATCCAGAGCGCTTACATGGTGGAATGGAGTAGCTCATGCGCGTGGCGCAGAGGCTGCTTCTAGCATGACATGGGAGGAATTCAAGGAAATTCTTACGCGAGAATTCTGCCCTCCCAACGAAGTTAAGCGCCTGGAGGAAGAATTCTGGAACTTGAAGCAATACAGTGGCGAAGCGCGCGAGTACGCGACGCGCTTCCACGAGCTAAGCTTACTGGTCCCTCACCTTGTTACCCCTTCACGCCGAGCAATCGAGAAATTCCTTGGGGGTCTCCCCATGGAAATTCAAGATTCTGTATGGGCCAGAAACCCAGTTACCCTCTCTGACGCCATCGAATTGGCCGCTGTGCTCAGCGACAACCATGTCAGAGCAGGAACCCTGTTCCTGCGGGGAACAGAAAAGACCAAACTCACCAAGACTGTCCCTGAACCAACAGAAACCAAACCTGAACCCTCAAACCGTAACAACCTCAAGCGCAGGCGCAAGGCCTATGCGCTTACCAACCCGCCCATTGTCCAGCAACCCGCATACCAACCCCCAGTTTACGCGCCTAACCCTCTGTCAGCTTACCCAACTCCCCCTGTAGTTCACAACTATGCCCTAACCAATCCAGCACTCCCTGCCCCGCCAACTAAGAAACCTTACACAGGAAACCATCCCTTTTGCCCAACCTGTAGATTTCACCACCCAACCCAAACCCCGTGTCGACTTTGTAACCGATGTGGCCGTACTGGTCACACTGCTGAGAACTGTAGAGTCCTTCCCGCCAATCCAATTGCGCCAACACCACCAGTCTACCCGCAGAACCCACAATCAATCTACCAAAACCCACGACCCAGATCGTGCTTTAACTGCGGTGATCCCAGTCATTTCCGGAACGCGTGCCCGAGACTACAAGTTCAGATCACACAAGCGAATCCGGTGAACCAGATTTCAAACCAAGTAACGCGTGGACGAGCTTTTAACATAACCGCGCACCAAGCGCAAGCGAATAATGACGTAGTTAATGGTACATTTTTGCTTAACGGATTTTATGCTTCTATACTTTTTGATACTGGCGCCGATCGAAGTTTTATCTCTCGCGCCTTCGAGCAGAAGCTTGCGCGACCGCGCAACAATTTAAAAGAAGATTTTTCAGTTGAATTGGCTAACGGTGAAACTGTTTTAATAAACTCAGTGATTAAAGATTGCACGCTTAACCTTAACGAAAACGATTTTCTGATTGAACTCATCCCCATGCCTCTTGGGAGCTTTGATGTTATCATTGGTATGGACTGGCTCTCGAAGAATCGCGCCGAAGTTATTTGCGCCAAGAAATTGATTCGCATACCTCGAGAAAATGGTGATCTTCATATTTACGGCGAAAAACCCTCCAGTGGTCTTAAACTTATGTCTTGCGCCGAAGCCCAAAGACTCATGCGGAAGAAGTGTGTTGCATTCTTAGCCCATGTGGTTAAACCTGCTGAAGAGAAGAAGCTTCGCGATATCCCTGTTGTGCGTGATTTCCCTGAAGTTTTTCCTGATGATCTTCCTGGTATCCCTCCCGCTCGTGAAGTCGAGTTCCGCATTGATCTTGTCCCTGGTGCTTCACCCGTTGCTAAATCTCCTTACCGTCTTGCGCCCGCTGAGATGCAAGAATTGGCAAGTCAACTTCAAGAGTTGACTGCTAAAGGATTCATCCGCCCTAGCTCTTCGCCCTGGGGTGCTCCGGTGTTGTTCGTTAAAAAGAAAGATGGATCGTTTCGCATGTGTATTGATTACCGCGAGTTGAACAAACTCACCATTAAAAACCGGTATCCCTTACCGCGTATTGACGACCTCTTTGATCAACTCCAAGGTGCCTCTTGTTTCTCGAAGATTGATCTCCGCTCTGGCTATCACCAGTTGCGCATCCGCGATGAAGATGTTCCGAAGACTGCTTTTCGAACTCGTTATGGCCACTTTGAATTCTTGGTCATGTCCTTCGGTTTAACCAACGCACCCGCCGTTTTCATGGATCTAATGAACCTGGTGTGTAGGCCTTTCTTGGATAAATTCGTGATTGTGTTTATCGATGACGTTCTGATTTATTCTAAGACCAAGGCCGAGCATGAGCAACATCTTCGGTTGGTGTTGCAAAAGCTTCGAACCGAGCAGCTCTATGCTAAGCTTTCCAAGTGTGAATTCTGGTCTGATGAAGTACAGTTTCTTGGCCATGTTGTGAACAAGATGGGTATTCATGTCGACCCATCCAAGATTGAAGCAATCAAGAACTGGATTACGCCATCCTCTCCTTCTGAGATCCGTTCCTTTCTGGGCTTAGCTGGTTATTACCGGCGCTTCATTTCGAACTTCTCGAAGATCGCTTTGCCTTTAACAGCTCTAACGCACAAAGGTAAACCGTATATTTGGGGCTCGAAGCAAGAAGAAGCCTTTCTAACGCTCAAGCGATTGTTGTGTGAAGCTCCTGTTCTTGCGCTACCTGAGGGTAATGATGATTTTGTCGTGTATTGCGATGCATCCAACCAAGGTCTCGGTTGTGTTCTTATGCAACGAGGCAAGGTTATCGCTTACGCATCAAGGCAACTCAAGGTTCATGAAAAGAATTATACAACTCACGACCTCGAACTAGGTGCAGTTGTTTTTGCCTTGAAGATCTGGAGACACTACCTTTATGGTACTAAGTGTATCCTCTACACTGACCATAAAAGCCTTCAGCATATCTTTGATCAAAAGGAACTTAACATGAGGCAACGCCGATGGAACGAACTCATCAGCGATTACGATTGTGAGATCCGGTATCATCCTGGTAAGGCTAATGTGGTAGCCGATGCGCTCAGCCGAAAACCCTGCCAGCTTAACTGTATTTTGCCGCGCACGCATCTTCACTTTGCGCCGATTCAAAGCAACCTTGAATCGCGTATTCGTGACGCGCAGCGCGCATCCATCAGTAATGGTAACCTTCGCGCCGAGTTAGCGTGTGGCGCGGAAGCGCATTTTGTGCCCAATCTGAGTGGAATTCTCTGCTATCTCAATCGCATCTGGATTCCCTTTGATGAGAATCTTCGCGCTGATATCCTGAGTGAAGCGCACAAATCTCGGTATTCTATTCATCCTGGCGCTGATAAGATGTACAAGGATTTGCGCATTACTTATTGGTGGCCCGGTATGAAAAAGGATATTGCTGTGTTCGTAGCTAAATGCCTGACTTGTTCTAATGTAAAAGCTGAACACCAACGCCCATCTGGTTTGCTCGAACAACCAGAAATTCCTACGTGGAAATGGGAATGTGTAGCGATGGACTTTATTACCAAGTTACCTTTGACAGCAAGCAAACATGATAGCATTTGGGTAATAGTGTATCGATTGACTAAGTCTGCTCACTTTCTGCCCATTCGTGAAAACTACCGTGTTGAGCAGCTCGCGCAGCTTTATGTCAAGGAAATTGTCTGCCGCCATGGTACTCCTTTGAGCATCATATCCGATCGCGATGGCCGTTTTATATCTCGCTTTTGGAAATCTCTCCAATCTGCGCTAGGAACTCGCTTGGACATGAGTACGGCATATCATCCTCAGACTGACGGTCAGTCTGAGCGAACTATTCAAACTCTTGAGGATATGCTCCGATCTTGTGTTCTTGATTTTGGAGGTAATTGGGATTCACACCTGCCTTTGATCGAGTTCTCTTATAATAACAGCTATCATTCCAGTATCGGTATGGCCCCATTTGAAGCACTTTACGGTCGTAAGTGCCGCTCCCCGATTTGTTGGAGCGAAGTGGGTGAAACTCAGATCACAGGACCCGAACTTGTTCAAGAGACAACCGATAAAATCGCCAAGATCCGTGATCATTTGCTGACTGCCAGAAGCCGACAGAAGAGTTACGCAGATCGTAGGCGGAAGCCTCTCGAATTTCAAGTTGGTGATCTTGTTCTCCTCAAAGTGTCGCCTTGGAAAGGTGTTGTCCGCTTTGGGAAGAAAGGTAAGCTTGCTCCTCGTTATGTTGGTCCATTCAAGATTCTCGCGCGTGTAGGAAAAGTTGCCTACAGACTTGACCTGCCGCCCGCGCTCAGTAATGTGCATCCAACGTTCCATGTATCCAATCTCAAGAAGTGTTTAGCTGACGAGAACCTTCACATTCCACTTGATGAAGTTCAAGTTGATGAAACTATGCATTTCGTTGAGAAGCCTGTTGAGATTATGGATCGCGAGGTTAAGCAAACCAAGCGCAGTCGTATCCCTATCGTGAAAGTTCGCTGGGAGTCCAAGCGCGGAGCCGAGTTTACATGGGAAAGGGAAGATCAAATGAAGATCAAGTACCCGCACCTGTTCTCTGCGCAACCTACTTCGAGATAAATTTCGGGACGAAATTTCTTAAAGTAGGGGAGACTGTAACATCTGCCCCGATCCGACCCGACCCAGGTACCCGTTTCCCTTATCCGATCTCTTTCTTTTATGATTTAATATTTATTTATACTTATACTTTATTTTTAATAATAATATATATATATTTACCTTCCCGCCTCTCTCTCTTTCTTTCCGCCGTCCCGTCCCTCTCCTTCTCTCTTTCCGCCTTCTTTTCCCTTTTGTCGCCGTCCCGCCCTTAAGCCTTGTTTCCCTATTTTTCTTCTAACTCTTTGCTTGTCCTTTGTTCCTTCCCGCCTAAGGTTGTCTGCGCAGCTCCACGCGCCAGACTCCCTTACAAGGAATCCTGCGTGAAGACCACCTGTTTCAGCGATACGCGAGACGAACTCTTCTCGCAGCGCGCTAAGAATCGTAATTCATCCCTCGACGCGCGAAGAATTATAGTTCTTCCCGCGGCGCGCTAGGAATTTTAGTTCCTCCCGCGGCGCGCTAAGAAATGTGATTCTTCCCGCGGCGCGCTTAGAAATGTAGTTCTTTCCGCGACGCGTTAAGGATAGTTCTGTCTGCCTTCGCGCTCGCGCTCTCTTGACCTTCTGTGTCTGCCTTCGCGCCTTAGCCTTCTCGCGCTGAACCCTTTGAGTTTTCTTCTGTTTAATCTAGCCGTTGCTTTTGAGTTGTCTTATCTTTTGAGCTGTTGACCTAATCTGCTTTATGTCTGAAAAGTTACTTTCAGCGCAGCATGCGTACCAACCCCATTGGTTGGCAGATAAAGTGACTGACATAATCTTTTGAGATCTGCTTTTCCATGCTTTATCCAGTACCTTTATCTGTCCTCCCCCATGCCTTTTTCTGAATCCTGTCAGCCTTTTTCCCTTTTTCCCTGCTACCATATCTTTTGATATCTTTACTTTTCAGAACTTTTTACTGTTGATATCTTTTCTTTTACTTTTGGAGATCTTTTCTAGGGTTTGTGTCCCCTAGGGTTTGCCTATATATAGTACTATTTTCTTAACACTTCACACACTACACTTATTCTCTTCCTCCCTTTTTGCTCTCTGCCGTTGTTCTTCAGCCGCCTCCCTCCCCTCTTTCCTCCGTTTTCTCCTCTCCTCTGCCCTGTTTTCCGGTAATATATTATATATAATAACTTATTAATTATGCTAACTTATAATCAAGACTTAAAACCAATCATTAAAACAATAATCTTTAATTATAGGTTAACTTGTGCTTGTTTAAAGTTGGTTCTTGCTTTATCTTACACCGCATCGTTTATCAAGTGAGTAATCTCGTACCTAATCCCTTTTTGCTTTTAATATTTTGGGATGTTCATGTGTTCATACAAACTTAGAGTCTTAAACTTGTTTATGAACTTTAGTCGCGCAGTATCCCATGTGTTGAGGACGTAGACTTGGCTGTTTATTTGTATGTGTGGATCATTAACCGTCTTGTCGGTCTATTCCGCAGTTTTCATGGTACCATTAGATGAACACGGGAGAACTATCGTTTATGATTTTCTCTTTTGTTTACACATGCACAGTTAGTCTTGTTTGTGAGCTCAATTGTGAGCACTGGCAGTCTTGTCTCTTAGAGTTGGTCCCGATCTGATTACACCCTTGTTGAAACCCAGACATACACATGTTGCGCGCAGATTTATTGTTATCTATGTATTGTATTAAACTTGATTTCTCACCAACACGCAAGTGTTTGACGTTTATTTTAACACATGTTCAGGTTTGCAGTAGCTGTTTTGGAGCTTGTGGACACGTAGGACGTTTTCACTTTTGGACCTAGAATTAAAATGTATCAAGACAAGTTAATGTTGTTTGAATGTTATAATTTATAATATATTGATTTATGTTTGATTTATGTTCTTTATTTTCCCCGCTGCGCGTGCGCGATAAAATGTGTATTAATAAATATTGACACCAATAGTGTCGCGAGTAATGAAGCAATATGTGGCGCCCCGATGTATAATCCGCCTTTGGTCGGGGTGTTACAATTATCGTATTTCAAAGGTTTTTTTTTGGATAAAAAAAGAAATAAGATAAAGTTGTGTGTTTCTGAGTTTCATTAAAAAGAAATAAATAATAAATTGGAAGGAAATGTTTTGAATTTTAAAATGAAATGAGAAGAAAGGAAAAGAGAAAAGTGAATAGAAAAGAAACAAAAAATCATGTCGGTCTGTTTTGTCTTATTTAAGTGAACTCAGGAACAAAGCGTAATTGTTCTTATTGGACATTCGTTAAAAACAATCTTAACTTCAATAAAAATAATTCAAATTTCGAACTGATGTTTTAGGGCTTTAATCAGAATAAGGATTCGAGTCTATTGATTTAAAACTTACCTCGAAACGGTGCTTCAAACGACGAAACAATGCTTCAATTCGGGCGTTTAAACTTTCAATAAAAAAATCAAGCCGTTTGGAGCACCGTTTCGAGGGAAGCTTTACATCAATCGATTCGTATTCAGCTTTCGATCAAAAACCCAATAACATCAGTTTGAAATCCGGAAAAAAAGTTAACGAAGTTAAAAATTTTTATTGGAGGTCTGATAAAAATAATTAGTGTAAAAGGCGGGACAAGTGCTAACTATTTTCAGATATGAGATTATTATTGTCTAACTGCAAAAAGAACCAACTTTTTTATCAAGTCGTATGTTATTTAATATTTTTGTATTTATTAAAAAACAATACAATTTTTTTTAAAAAGAAAAGGTAATCTATCTATAAAGATTGTTAAAAAACACACAATAATTTTTTTCTTTTCTTTGGGGTTATTTTAAGGAATTAAAATGTTTTATAACATACAAACAAGAAAAATAATTTTTCAAAAAAATAAATATAAAAGTTATAAAAACAACAATGATAATAAAAGATAACAAAACGACAAAGAAAAAAATAAGTTTTCACTATATTAATGTAATATTTAAGGTATGGGGTATGTTTAGTAAAAGTTAAGAAAATAAGGTACGTTTATCAACGTCCTTTACCACCACAATACTTTTTACAAAATGTCTCAATACTGATTAGGACGTCACGTGTCATGAAACGCCCCTATATTACTCCACATAATATTATGAGCAATACATATGAAAGTAAATGAGGTGTTTGGGAAATACTTTGGTATTGTCTATTTGTCATATGTCCAAACAACTTTGTAGAGGTTTTTTATTTTCAGTTTTGTTGATTTTTTGAACTTTTTGAAATGCGAAACCTCTTAGTTGGTGGTTGCATGGAAGGAAAAACTTGATACAAACAAAAACATAATTATTTCAATAAAATTGAATCCACACAATACAATTATAGTTTTATGTTTATAGTTTCTTTTTTGATCATAGTACGTAACCGCATCGGCAAATTCCCTTCACACATTTTCCAATAAACTCTGGTTCGCAGTCGCTATTACAATCAGCATTCTTGGTACATCGCCTAATATAATTTGGGACAAAAGTTTCACGCTTAGCCGCATTTTCAACATCGATGGCTTCTTCTTTAGTCGATTTCCCCATATATGCTTCTAATACTGCAATCACAAGAAAAATGCACATTATCACACTTTTTATATGTTATGAATACAAATGACCAACATAATACATCTTAATGTAACACGAGAGAAAAGTGAGCGAGAATAACCGTAAACATTGAACAATAATGCAGCAAGAAAAATAACTTTGAACAAAACACTTGACATATCTATGGTTGTTTGGTTGAGATGGTTTGTGTTGTATTCTCAAGCTGCTCGCTAAAAGGTATTTATAACGATTTAAGATTGTTTTTATAAAAAAATTGATTATTATTTAGTGATAATTTAATGCTACTTTGCTTATGTAATGTGATGCTCACATTTAATTCTTTTTTTTTTGAACGGCAAAAAAATAAATAATTTAGTGATGCTCACATTAATTCTAAATAGATAATTTTATTCACAAGTATTAAATTATTTTTATTACATTGTAAAGTATTTGAAAATGATATGTTAATATTTTTTTGATTTTAAAAGATTTACATTTGATGTATTTAGTACAACATTTGATTGATCATCCATTTTTTATATTTAAAGAGTAAAATTGTTTTTTCAACCATTAATAACTATTATACATTATTTAATGCACATATAATTCCCGATATGAACTACATGTGTTTTTTGAACGGTGATTTTCGCAGTTAAGATATATCGCACTTCTCGGTTCAACAAGAGGAGGAGTCCCGTCACCCCACTCGGGCCATACTATGTTGACATAATTGGGACCCACACTGGGATCCGAGTTTGGCTTGGCCGTTCCCGGTAAAACCCAGTTGGCTCACCCCGCCCAAAGGCACGACAGGTTTTTTAATCTAGGAAAATCTGGTCGGAATCAGGACTCGAACCCTGGACATCCGGGTCATCAATCATGTTCCTGGCCATTGGGGCAAGCCCCGCTGGTTGATATGAAGTACATGTAATAATGAATATTTAATAATAATAATAATAATAATAATAATAATAATAATTGTAATAATAATTTAGGGTATTGAATTTTAATAATCACAACTAAAAGTTATTTGTTGATAATAATCTCAATCGAGTTTATCTTTACTGGTTGTCCTAAATTTAAAAACATTGGCTCTCAGCAGTTCCCCGTTAATAAACCTTACTGGCGTTAACTTTTTTCTGAATTTTAAATTAATTATTAGGGCTTTTGATAAGAAGGATGATACAAGTCGATTGATGTGAAAATTAGCTCGAAACGATACTAAAAACGCCTTACTTTTTGTTAATAAAAAGTTCAAACACTCGATTTAAAGCACTAATCAAGTCGTTTAGAGCATCGTTTAGAACTAAGTTTTACATATCGACTCGTATTTTCTTTCCGATCAAAAGAATTAAAATATCAGTTTGAAATTTGTAAATAAAAAGTTACTGACATTAAGTTTTTTTTAACGTGGGACCAATAAGAGTCAATTTTTTTAGTTTAGCACTAGTGGCGATACACTCTGTTGTGATTATTATCAGACAATAGCCTTTAATTAGGATTATTAAAACCCAACATCCCTAATAATAATAAAACCCAAATATAATCGGTATTTAGAGAAAATCGGGTTGGATTTAACTTTTACAAACACGCCTTGAAGCATGGGCCATGCACTAGTTTTATTACTAAACTTATTATGAAATATTTTTTTAATTGACTTGTACCATTAAAAATAAATTTTTAGAGTAAAATTTTTTTCTACAACCATTAACTATTATACATTATTTAATACACATATAATTCACTTAATTACATGTAATTATGCATATTTAATAATAATAATAATAATAATAATAATAATACCCAAATATAAATGATGTTTAGAGCAAGTCGAGTTAGATTTAACTTTTACAAACTCGCTGTGAAGCGTGGGCCACCCACTGGTTTTATTACTAAACTTATTATGAAATATATTTTTATTAATTGATTTGAAACATAAATCCTTGTGATTTTACGTTGGCCCTGATAAACTTACGAAGGGAATTTCGACTAAAGCATATTGGTTTCCTTGTGCAATGCCACGGGAATGTAGTTTTTGTCACACCTCGAAAACCTTAATCAAGGCAACGGGAGACTTTAACTAAGTCATTCAGGTCGTGACAGATGCTGATAGCCAATCATAATAAATCAAAATAATTAATGATAAAAATTTAACTTTTATTGACAGATGCTGATAGCCAATCATAATAAATCAAAATAATTAATGATAAAAATTTAACTTTTATTTATTGAAAAGCATTTATTTATAAAATGATCAGAGTTTTACACGTGCTACCCGCACGGTTGATTACGTTCCTAGTTTCCACGCTATTCAAACACACTTCCGACTCTCTCTTTTCCATATCTCCTTGAAGCCATCACTTATCTGAAAAACATATTAAAATAAACGTCAACACGAATATTGGTGAGTTCTCTTTATTGAAAATAATATATATACTTATATATATATATTCATATATATACGTATTATAATGAAGGTATGACAAATGAAACTTCAATACAAGTCATCATAAAAATCATAATAAACAAATATGGTATCGATTTATCAGGAAATATAGTAAACGAGTACTTATAATTCTCACCATACAATGGTTCAACGACCATTCTTTTCATAATCTATTACCATAAGCAATGGCAATAATCTTTTGTTACCGTTCTTTTAACATGATAATTATATCTTTAAACTTTATAATAATCGTATTTGCCGTAACTACTTAGCATTTTATCTTTTAAACTAATCGTACTGTTGTAAACGAGCAAAGAATACAACAAGTGTATGATCAAAATTGATAACTCGAAACATACCATACTCAAAATATTCCCACTTTTAGCCCAACACAATTGGAAGTGGGGGACGTCACCCCAATAGATCTACCAATATTTATGTGCCTTTATTAATTCGGTTAACAGTTATTTAACCAATTATTGACTCATCCCACTTTTTACACGGGTTGTAAAATAAAACGCTTTTTAAAAACTTCAATAAAATCGATAAAAGAATATGCTTTTCCCCCAAAACACAATAAAAACATTTTAAAATGAGGGGTTTTATAGAGAAACTCACTGTCAAGGCTTGTACGTCCCAAAAATTGCGTGTCCTATATTAGTACACGTTTTGTTAATAAAACTTGGTTTGAGTTTTAGTTTGTAAAAGTCTTTTATTTGTTAATCTTAGTCTAGTGACCACACACGCACACTAGCAAAATAATTTCCTATCTAACAAGTTAACAAGTAAGTATATTTCGGGTTTTGTTAACTATTGTCTTAATAACTAAATTAATTAATAAATAAATTAAATATATAAATTTGATAAAATATTAAAGTTTCAATTGCTGAAAAGTTTTGTGAAAATATTAATTTATTATTTTTAATGGGTTTTGTCGGTTTTGCGTTTAAAAAACGAACCGGCCGACTTTTCGTATAAAATATTACTTTTTAAAATTTTATATCACTTGTTACATGTATATTAGTTAAGTTTTTGGAGTTATTTTACAAAGATATGTTATTTTCATTTTAGTTAATACTTTCTTAAAATAGCAACTTTTAACATTTTCGTGTCGGTTTTCGCAACACGCACCGTTTAGGACCAAGTTTTGTTATCTTATCCTATTCTCACATATTAACTTATGATATACATGAGTATTTTACAACTTTAGGGGCTGTTATAAAATAGTCCCTAATCGTGGTGTCGGTTTACGTTTAAAAGCCGATTTTTCGACCGTTAAAGTTACCGACAAGTAAAATAAATCAAATAAGTCCACACCAATTATCTTATGAACTAAATATACACATTATAACATATAATTTATTATTATTTCCTGATTTGGTCACAAAATTTCATATAACACATTTCAATCAATTTAAGCTCTTAATGCATAACTTAAGTTTACTAACATTGGTAATAATCAACTTAGTAAGATATAAAATAACAAACACCATCATAACATCCAAACGCCCAGGTCTTTATCATTGTCATGATCTCTATAATAAGCCAAAATTATATTTTTAACTATATTCCTTATTCCATTTTAGAATGTTCTAACATGCATGCTTAATCATGTTTGTTCATTTTAAATAAATTCAACAAGTATATGATCATTTCTATCATCGCCACATCATCAAATCATCTCACATATATGCACAAGTTCATGTGTTTTATCATTAACTAATCAACTTATAAATTTCCTAAGTGTTCAATCAATAAAGTTTCCTATTATAGTAACTTTTAATTTTTAATAATTATATCTATTCTAATCTTTCAATTATGTTCAAGTATGATTCTTTTTATCTCATTCAACTAGTTTGACAAGGTTTCATGTAACATATTGTTCTATTTAGATTTTGATTCTTCTATTATTCAAGTTACAAAGTTTCTATTTCTAGCAAGTAGGTGACAAATGATCCATACAATAATCCAATGTATACTTTAATGATGTATTCTATCCTAATTCAAGCAAATAACTTATTATCTATCAAAATCATATATATTAAGTGTTCATATAACAATCAAAGATTCAACTATGCATCCAACAACGTTTTCTTATTTAGCAATTTACCAATCATATTCAAGCTTGAATGTGATTGTTGAAATTGATAAATTGATAAATTGGTATTTAGAGAAAATCGGGTTGGATTTAACTTTTACAAACACGCCTTGAAGCATGGGCCATGCACTAGTTTTATTACTAAACTTATTATGAAATATTTTTTTAATTGACTTGTACCATTAAAAATAAATTTTTAGAGTAAAATTTTTTTCTACAACCATTAACAACTATTATACATTATTTAATGCACATATAATTCACTTAATTACATGTAATTATGCATATTTAATAATAATAATAATAATACCCAAATATAAATGATGTTTAGAGCAAGTCGAGTTAGATTTAACTTTTACAAACTCGCTGTGAAGCGTGGGCCACCCACTGGTTTTTTTACTAAACTTATTATGAAATATATTTTTATTAATTGATTTGATACATAAATCCTTGTGATTTTACGTTGGCCCTGATAAACTTACGAAGGGAATTTCGACAAAAGCATATTGGTTTCCTTGTGCAATGCCACGGGAATGTAGTTTTTGTCACACCTCGAAAACCTTAATCAAGGCAACGGGAGACTTTAACTAAGTCATTCGGGTCGTGACAGATGCTGATAGCCAATCATAATAAATCAAAATAATTAATGATAAAAAATTAACTTTTATTGACAGATGCTGATAGCCAATCATAATAAATCAAAATAATCAATGATAAAAATTTAACTTTTATTTATTGAAAAGCATTTATTTATTAAATGATCAGAGTTTTGCACGTGCTACCCGCACGGTTGATTACGTTCCTAGTTTCCACGCTATTCAAACACACTTCCGACTCTCTCTTTTCCATATCTCCTTGAAGCCATCACTTATCTGAAAAACATATTAAAATAAACATCAACACGAATATGGTGAGTTCTCTTTATTGAAAATAATATATATATACTTATATATATATATTCATATATATACGTATTATAATGAAGGTATGACAAATGAAACTTCAATACAAGTCATCATAAAAATCATAATAAACAAATATGGTATCGATTTATCAGGAAATATAGTAAACGAGTACTTATAATGGTTTTGATACCACTTGTAGGTTCCCAACCGGATCTCCACGGAATATCTCGTTCTACGTAGGTGCGGAATCCCTACGTAAGACGTTACGAGCGTAGAAGACGATACGAGCTAACACGATTGAACACACGTTACAATAAGCAAAGACACGTTGTATATTGCAACTGGAAACACGTGATATCAATCACTGATTACACAACTCGTTACACGTAAACTAAAAACTGATTAACATCTCAGCCGTAACCTATACTTATAAACACGACAACTTCGCCTGGCATGTTCAGGCGAAGTTGTTCCTAACTTCGCTTACTCATCAAGTTCGCCTGTATTAGCGAACTTGTGAGCTAACTTCGCTACATACAAAACACAAATCCAAACGACTCGATTACAGACACTATATACTGAACTACTGACATCATGTACCAACATTATCAACACAGGCCCAACGATCTAGCTAAGCCCAAATACAAACCCGAGCCCTATTACACTCCCTACACTCGATCACTAATAATTTGATTACTTTGCGAAGTGATTTGATTACTTTGTAATCGATCTCGTTGAGAACCCGAGAGTACGTATATGTAAAAGAAATACTCGCTTAAATCCACACCTAAGATTACACTTGGAGGTCCACAAGAATGGGATAACCCGTGTGTCCTATACATACACACATACGTCTAGATGTGAATAAACTTATAAACTCATGACGGGAGCTCGATAAAGAAAAGACTGAAATAGAAATTTAAAATTATAAATAATCAAAAGATTAATACCATAGAAGTTAATAAATAAAATAATCTAAGATAAATGTAATCTAATACAAAGCCAACTGATGAGACTAGACTTAGTTATTTTTGGTTGAAATACGAATAGAATGAGTATTGATACGTGTAACTCGTATACAGTTAGCAGATCTCAGTTAAAGAAGGGACTGACACTTAACGGAGAAAGGAACATGATACAGGTGAGTTTCTAGCCCCATTTCCTTGTTATGTTTTCGGGGTTGTGTGCATACTCGATGTGACAGTTAATACACTTACCTTAAATGGTAAGTGTATGCCATGTATGATATATGTGATAGATACGATTGATTTCTTGTCGGTACGTAAAAGATCTTCGGATATTGCACGTATTGCCAAGGGAAGAGATTAGTTCCTTACATGGATATAAATAATAGCTTATATACAGTGTTCCTTCTATGGATAATATATAGATTTCCTTCTATGGATAATGTATAATGTTCCTTCTATGGATAGCATAGTGTTCCTTTTATGGATAGTATAGTGTTCCTTCTATGGATAGTATAATGCTCCTTTTATGGATAGTATAGTGTTCCTTCTATGGAAAGTATATAGGGTGTTCCTTCTATGAATAATACATATATATATAGAATGTTTCTTCTATGGATAATATATGTGTAGAGTGTTCCCTGTATGGAGAATATATAACATGGAAAATAGTAACAGTTCTTTTAATAGATATTACGTGATGTTCCTCTTATGGATATTTATACAAAGATAAAGTATTAATACGTGTCTTCGGATACGTTAAGAAATATATGAGAATAAATTGTATGTTTCCTGATTAACTAGAACTCACTCAGCGTAGCTGACTTTTAGTATGCACGCATATAAGTAGGATGAAGCAGCTCGTTTGAGGGGAACACGTGGCATTGAATAGAGGCTGGCATCAGAAGACTCGGGACGTTTATCAGTTTATGTTTAATTTTTTGTTTATTTTAAAAGACAAAGATGTTTGTTTAAGACAAGTTATGTAATATCTTATGAAAGTTTATATATTCCACGAACATTTTTATTAACTCTGATTCTAAGAACTGTGTATATGAGTAAATCCAACGTTAAAGTGAGGCACGGGAACGGGGCCTTACTGGAGTTAATAACCATGGACTTCATCACAAAACTTCCGAAAATGACTCGACAACATAATGCTATTTGGGTTATAGTGGATAGACTAACAAAATCCGCACACTTCATACAAATCAATGAGTCATACTCAATGGATAGATTAGAACGTACCTATGTGAACAACATAGTTTCTTTGCATGGAGTACCGTTATCTATAATTTTTGATCGAGACAGCCAATTCACGTCTCATTTCTGGAAAAACTTCCAACAAACGTTAGGCACAAAATTAAACCTTAGCACCACATATCATCCTCAAACCGATGGGCAAAGCGAAAGGGCAATTCAAACGCTTGAAGACATGCTCCGCGCTTGTGTGATAGACTTAGGTGGAAGTTGGGACGACTACCTATCCCTAATGGAATTCTCATATAACAATAGCTATCACACGAGTATTCAAGCCGCGCCGTTCGAAACATTGTATGGTCGAAAATGTAGAACGCCCGTATGCTGGTTTGAAACCGGAGACAATCAATTATCTGGACCCGAAATAGTTCAAGAAACCACCGACAAAGTTTTACAAATCCGAGAACGACTCAAGACGGCACGTGATCGTCAAAAGAGTTACACCGATTTCCGTCATAAGCCGTTAGATTTTAATGTATGTGATAAAGTTCTTTTCAAAGTCTCGCCATGGAAAGGCGTTGTTCGCTTTGGTAAGAAAGGAAAATTAAGTCCTCGATTCGTTGGACCTTTCGAGGTACTCGAAAGAATAGGTACTATTGCATACCGTTTGAGACTACCCAAGGAAATTAAAGGGATACACGATGTATTCCACGTATCTAATCTGCGAAAGTGTCTAGCCGATGAATCTTTGTCTATGCCCTTAAAAGACGTTGAAATTAACAAAAATCTAAAATTCGTAGAACAACCAATTCAAATCGAGGATTCAAAAACAAAGAAATTAAAAAGACGAACATCGAAAATCGTGAAAGTAAAATGGGACTCATGAAGAGGCCCCGCGTACACTTGGGAACTCGAATCCGAAATGAAGAAAAAGTACCCCCACTTGTTCTAAGAGCGAATCTCGCGTATCGCAATGGGCCCACTGTTTTGCCTATAAATAGTAAGCTACGACCATCTCCTACTTGATGACCGTCGTTTGAGTCAATCAAAAACCTAATTATTCTAAATAGTTAGAGCAAGTAGGGTATCGTATCACAAGGAGTATTTGGTCAATGCAATTCGTGTAACAGATTAATATTATGAAGTGACTGGTTTTTAGTGCTGATCACACAAGCAATTTTTAGTAAATGTAGAGAACTAAGCAATGAACATGTAAACGAATTTCAAACAATTAACAAAGCAAATCACACCGGGGAATTCAAGTAAGCAACCAACAGTATCTCATGCAACCTAACAGATTAATTATTAACGATTAACTGAAAACTGATCAATCAGACAAAACCTTAGACATCAACAATTACTTTACAAACGACACTGGTTATCAAACAGTCCTTGCCAGTGTGACTCAGTTAAGGGTAATTGTATGTTTAATTGTATTCAATCTAACCAAACAGTTATATGACTAATTATCTAGCAACTGGTAACAGATCGTTCAGACCAACGTAAACCTAAACCGACCGAACACTCAGAAATACCAAACATCAATAATCATATATTAATCATCAATAACAAAACATAAGTATTCTTAATCACATGAGAAAAACTGTAAAAGGTTACAAACTATACATCCCGGGTGCGATTCTAGGAGATTAGCCAAGCCTATTCATCATTGAATCTTCGATATGGATGATAGAAATCATATGTAGGATCTTGACACGAGCTAGGATAGTGGAAATCGCCTATAGGACTGCTGGAAATCGCCTCTTGGTCGTCAAAAACGAAGTTAGGGTTTTATCTTGATGAAATTGATATTATAAACCAAAATCCCGTCTGCACACCCGTCGCGGTACGCGACGGGGTCTTCTATGGCCCATTGCGTACCGCGTTTAACCAAAGTCAAAGCTTCATTTATCTCCCATCGCGGTACGCGATGGGATCCTCAACACACCCATCGCGGGTACGCGATGGGTTCTGCTACAGCAAACTTCAGTTTCGCATGCTGGACATCCCGGGTCTTCATTCCGTGTCACAACAGGTCCATAATGAGCACTTTAACGCATGTGACCTGAAATCCAATAATAAACGTATTAAGTATCGAAAGTTCTAAGATAAACAGTTAAAACTAAATAATAAACGAACTAAAACATATACAAATTAACCGACCATCACCATCCCCACACTTATCTTTTTCTTGCCCTCAAGCAAAACTCTAAAGCAAACATCGACCTCCATCATAGGTATGTAGATTATCGCCATTAATACTAGTAAGGTTTAAGGTCATACCCAGTTTCCCAGACTGACACTGTTTTTAGATTGACATCTCACAAATACGGTTAAATGCTATAATAAAAACAATAGAGCCGCCCAGACAGGTGTACTTTGTTTCCGGTTAAGGCACACATCCTCATATCACTCATAATAGAACATCTCTTCTCTCGGTTTAATATATGGAATAGCAAAAGATGTGCCAGTATCGCTCTGCTCTCAGTATCACTCATAAGTACATATTAATCCATCAAGCTGCTTTGGCACAAATGCAAATCAAGAGGTCTTTAAAAGGGTTGTAATGGGGCCAGGTGTAAGGGTATGGAAGGGAAATATTTAAGTAGCTCAAACGATCCGACCCGGCTTATTACAAAACATCTAAATAAACGAAACTACTATACAACTAACTGACTGATTATATACATCTAAATAAGCAAACTATCAACATACTGATTTCACAATTTTTTTTTGATATAAACGAACTTCAACGAACTACAGAATACATAACTGAATATAAACAGATATCTTTTTGTCTTTTTCTCAATTTTTTAGGCATAATAACGTGATGCTTAACAATGAGATAAATACAAATACAAAACAAAAACAAATACAATTACAGTTACAAATAAACCTAGTAAGCCAGATCGTCTCGTAACATAATGTCAGGGCTAAACAAATGAAAAATAGGTCCAATAAATGTTTTCTAAGGGATCCAACCCCCCGCCCCTCACATAAACCATCCTCATATGTATAATGTATGAGGCCCCAACCCCCCAATACCCACACTCACGCTCATCCAGACGAGGCTTAACCTAGTTGCCTCTATTGCTTTTGCATTTTGCCAACTGTGATCCCGTAATCCATGAACATCAGTGAAAGCACTCAAATGACATGTGTGTACTATATATTATATGTGTATTATATATATTTGGGTCAACTCACACACGTACCTGAGGAATAGGGTTGACGATATAAACATGTGTACCTGTCCCCATGACTCGTTATCCCCGCCTAAACGACCCCATTTTCAACTTCTCATTATAAAAACATTTGTGAGTAAGACTAATGAGATGCTGAAAAACCAACCATGACCAGAAACCTATGACTTGGCATTAATGGCAACGATTAACAGTTAACAACTTTGGTTTCTGAACACTCTTCGAGGTACTATCGGGATAAAATTTTTCAAATTTCCCCCATCCCGACACTTAAAGTTTACATTGTCCTCAATGTTAAAACATTTAAACAATTAATGAACATTTGAGGGACGGGGTTGAAATTGACTGTTTAACAATTTAAAAACTCGGGGATCTAATGTGATGGTTCTAAAAGCAATTATACAATTACACTTCTAACACTCAAAATTAAAAATAACAAAATAGATTATGAAACTGAAATCACCTGATATAAATGATCATGCAATGCAAAACTGAGGCTCGCGAACTCTCGTACACACTCGTCTCAACCAATTACCAAAACTGACAACCGAACTTGCAAAATCTCGAGACGTGTAGAAGCAAGCTTCTCACAAGTATAAGACATAGGTCTTTTAAAAGTTATAAAAATGATTTTATGTTAATTTTATTAAAACAATTACCGAGCCTAATTAAGTCGTTTCATCATAAATTTTGTTAAACAAGTTAAAAACTTTAAAAGACCTAACTCACTTTCGTATGAATCACGATTACATTTAGCATATGCAACAAGCCCTTTAAACCCCCCCCCCCCCGGTAGCCCGGGTGGACGAGAGAGGTCTCGTGAGGGTTTATAGTGAACTACACCCACAAAGTTCCAAATACAACATAATATACAATAAATCAAATACAGCAGATAATAACTAAAATGAAAACAAATTTGAAAGATACTTACAAAACCCGGGTTGCCTCCCGGTAAGCGCTGAATTGATGTCTACAGCTCGACAATACCTGAATTCCTCACGGTGGTCGAAGTGCACACTTACCCACCGAGTTTCCAATATACGCTCGGTAGCTTACATGCCAAGTCCATAACCGCTTTACAGTGATTGGCATGCTACTTGAATGATTATTGTGAGGCCGCTTCTTAATTATTTGCCTAATATCTTGCAAGCTTACTTTCTTTTTATTTTTTACCAAGTCTTCATCCCCACACTTGTTGTTTGGAATAATAAGTACTGGATAAGGCATAGGATTCACATTGGCTACCTTAGGCTCTTCATACTCTGAAAAAGTTGTCATAATACGGCTCTTGATCATATTGGCCATCCATGTCTGATTGATAATCTTCATCATAATTTGGTGATGTGTGTTGTTCAGCGTGTGAATAATATGACGAAATCTCTTTATCTTCATAGCATGTCGTCATATATCTTCGCCCATAACAACGCTCTTGCCGATTTTGTGCAACTACTGGACAATCCCGATAGTGATACGGGCCTTCACAATAACAAAAATCATCATAATTGCTCATAGTGACAGTTGCGTGCTCGGGTTTCGGGATAGGTTTTGGTTTTGACCCATAAGCGGTGGCTGTCTACCCGAGTGGCAGGTGTGTAAAAAGTTTTTACCTACACAAACAACACACTCCGCGCAAAATGGAAATATAAAATAAAAACCAATAATAAAATTAAAAATTACTAAACTAAACTAAAATGAACAAAGAAATAAAATAACACGAAAACACTAAGCGCACTAACTCCCCGGCAACGGCGCCATTTTGATGACCGTTGTTCGAGTCAATCAAAAACCTAATTATTCTAAATAGTTAGAGCAAGTAGGGTATCGAATCACAAGGAGTATGTGGTCAATGCAATTCGTGTAACAGATTTAATATTATGAAGTGACTGGTTTTTAGTGCTGATCACACAAGCAATTTTTAGTAAATGTAGAGAACTAAACAACGAACAAGTAAACAAATATTAAGCAGTTAACAAAGCAAATCACACCCGGGAATTCAAGTAAACAACCAAACAATATCTCATGCAATCTAACAGATTTATTATTAACGATTAACTGAAAACTGATCATAAAGACAAAACCTTAGACGTCAACAGTTATTATTCCTTTTCTTCTTCATACTGACTATCACCATCAATCTCTGGTTCATCAACCTCATTCTCGGGCTCAACCGCCCGATTCCTCCTAACCCATTGATCTACCTCATCATCTGCTGCCCGAAAACCTTCATTTCCATTATTATCTTCACCCTCATCCTCATCTTCAGTCGGAACACTCGATCGAACATCATCAATATTTATCCGAACTCGGCGGTTGGGGTTATTGTTTGGAGCGGATGGTCCGGCTTGGTCAAAGTTGAGGTTTAAGTTCCGGTTAAGGTTTCGGTTTTGGTTTTGATTTCGGGTTCTGGAGGCACGAGCTGAGTTGTTTTGGTTATTCTGATTATCGAAGTTTGGTGGGTCGGGTATGTTGTCTGGGTGAAACATGTTGGTTTGTGGAAGTGGATCTTGGTTTTGGTTATTGTTCTGGTTCTGGTTTTCGTTTTGGTTATAGTTTTGGTTTTGGTCTTCCATCTCAGAATTTTTGTTTTGTACTCGGTTCTGCCGAGCTAACCTCTCGATTTCGGGCTCGTAAGCTAATGGAGACTGTCAGCCCAAATGGCGGGTGCGCATAAACCTGTAATCTGCACAACTAACACAACCCGCGTAAAATGAAAAAATACAAAAAAAATAAAGTAAAATAAAATTAAAATAAAAACTGAAAATTAACTTAAACACGAAAATCAAATAACACGAAAAACAAAACGCGCACTAACTCCCCGGCAACGGCGCCATTTTTATGACCGTCGTTTGAGTCAATCAAAAACCTAATTATTCTAAATAGTTAGAGCAAGTAGGGTATCGTATCACAAGGAGTATGTGGTCAATGCAATTCGTTTAACAGATTTAATATTATGAAGTGACTGGTTTTTAGTGCTGATCACACAAGCAATTTTTAGTAAATGTAGAGAACTAAGCAATGAACAAGTAAACGAATTTCAAACAGTTAACAAAGCAAATCACACCCGGGAATTCAAGTAAGCAACCAACAGTATCTCATGCAACCTAACAGATTAATTATTAACGATTAACTGAAAACTGATCAATCAGACAAAACCTTAGAGATCAACAATTACTTTACACACGACACTGGTTATCAAACAGTCCTTGCCAGTATGACTCAGTTAAGGGTAATTGTATGTTTTATCGTATTCAATCTAACCAAACAGTTATATGACTAATTATCTAGAAACTGGTAACAAAACGTTCAGACCAACGTAAACCTAAACCGACCGAACACTCAGAAATACCAAACATCAATAATCATATATTAATCATCAATAACAAAACATAAGTATTCTTAATCACATGAGAAAAACTGTAAAAGGTTACAAACTATACATCCCGGGTGCGATTCTAGGAGATTAGCCAAGCCTAGACATCATTGAATCTTTGATATGGATGATAGAAATCATATGTAGGATCTTGACACGAGCTAGGATAGTGGAAATCGCCTATAGGACTGCTGGAAATCGCCTCCTGGTCGTCAAAAATGAAGTTATGGTGGGTTTTATCTTGATGAAATTGATGCTATAAACCAAAATCTCGTCTGCACACCCGTCGCGGTACGCGACGGGGACTTCTATGGCCCATCACGTACCGCGATTGATCAAAGTCAAAGCTTCATTTATCTCCCATCGCGGTACGCGATGGGATCCTCAACACACCCATCGCGTACCGCGATGGGTTCTGCTACAGCAAACTTCAGTTTCGCGTGCTGGACATCCCGGGTCTTCATTCCGTGTCACAACAGGTCCATAATTAGTACTTTAACGCCTGTGATCTGAAATCCAATAATACACGTATGAAGTATCGAAAGTTCTAAGATAAACAGTTAAAACTAAATAATAAACGAACTAAAACATATACAAATTAACCGACCATCACTACTTCACACTCAAAATTCACACATATATCTCTCTCTAATATCTCTAAAGCTTCGTAAAGCGTACCCTCGCTCACCTTGATTTTCGCGCCTAAAATCCTCGATATTCGTGTCAAACCAAAGTAACCCCGTAATACCGACGATGTTGTCTTGAAGAACGTGCCATCCCGACGTCCCAACGACCCGCCTCGATAAACGTGCCAACGTGGGAAGAAGTATTGGTGTGTCTCGATTCGCGTTCAAAGGAAAAGGTGTTGAAGAAAGGGTTGATCAAGAAGATAAAGAAGGCGAAGCGGCGTCGAAGTGTTGCTCGAGTTTATAGGGTTATTATAAAAATGAGTGATGCTCGAGTTTATAGGGTTATTATAAAAGTGGGTGTAATATTGTAAAGAGGGAAAAATGAATGAAAATTTTCTAAGCCCCCCTTTTATAATATTCCCTTTGTGTTTGAAAGTGAGTTTTAAATGCATTTAGTAGTTTAGTTTAAGAATACTGCCAAAAACCTTTTCAAATTTCAAAAACAAAATCTGCTCGAGCAAGCTATTGAGCCTAAGTTTGCTCGTTATAAAGTATACTCGAGGAAAAAGTGTACTCACTCTAGTTAATGGTTTAAGTATACTTGAGAAAAAAGTGTACTCTCTATAAATAATGGTTTTCGAAATAAACTAAGTATATCATGAGTATACTCGAATGACAAAGTTTACTCGTATAATATTAAGTGTACTCGAACACACCCAAATTCATCAACTATGTTTACCTTCCCCGTTTTAGCCATCGAACAACGTCTTCATTAGAGTATAAGTAACATGATGGAAGATTATAACAAGATTTCTTCTGCAATGTTGATGAAAGTTTTCTACTGCAATATTAAATGACATAAATAACCTTATTCTAGGTTAATTAACTTATAAATGTTAAATTGTATGATTTAAATAAAATAAACAATTAACAGATGTTGATATAAATGTATTAGAGTATAAGTAAAATGATGGAAGATTATAACATGATTTTCATATAGTGTTGATGAAAGTTTTCTACTACAATATTAAATGACATAAATAAGCTCATTCTAGGTTAATTAACTTATAAATGTTAAATTGTATGATTTAAACAAAATTAACAGTTAACAGATTATCCTAATGATAATTTGATTATGAGATTATGTTTGAAAACATTTAGCTGAATAACTAGAATGCAAACATGCTTTGAGACATTTATAACCATAATAAAGAAACTAAAAACATGATGATATAAATTCTCAGTTTTTAATACAAAAGTGTATAAATCACTGCAAGAAAATGAAGTTATTGCAACTCCATTAAAAGGTTGTATTAGGCCTTGAAAAGGTTGCATTAGGCCTAATGCAACCTTTTAACAAGGGCTGCATTATATAAAGTTGCATTAGACCTAACGCAACTTTTTTGTTAGATAATTCAACTTTTTTTAGTAGGGTTGCAATTATTATTCAAATGCAACCTTTTTAAGATGCAATCTTTTTTACATGCTAATGCAACTTTTTTCATTTCAAATGCAACTTTCTAACACCCAAATGCAACCATTATTTACAAATTAATGCAACATTTTTTTACAACAAATGCAACACTTTCTAAAGAGTTTTGTTACAACAAGTGCAAACTTTTAACAAACAAATGCAACTCAATAGCCTATTGTTTAAAGTACTAAAATTTCTATTAATACACAATAGTGTCTCAATTACACTAATAAAATAATAATAGCATAAATACAATAGGTGATCATATATCATAATTTAACATATTTACAAACAAACTAATCAATATAACGTCGTCAACTACAACTATAAAAAGTAACGAAAAACTACTACATTTAAGATCCTAAAAATACTCTAGTAGATAGTCGTTCTATAATATTCCCATTGTAGCTTCAAAGTTTGCTCGCTGGCTGTCAAAATTTATTCGTGTAGCTTCTAGCTCAACTTTTTTCCTTTCATAGCCCTCTTCAACTTCTTTTCACGTTTTCAGCAATTCTGTTTTTTCAACTTCAAACCTCACTTTAAATGATTCCATAACAGGTGCTTTAGTTACAAAACCTAAAAATACAGTATGATAAGAAGGTTGTAACCTGGTTTCGCAGCTTCGTTATGTGTGGTTCTCTTTTCTAAGTCGTGTTCTGAAAAAAAAAACAAATAACTAACAAACAAATGATGCTAACTTAATTCAAATTAAACATGCTTGTTGCTTGGTATTTTACACAGGAAGTATTACATGAGCAGATTATGAAAGAACCTTCGCAAGATGCATATATAGTTCCATCCATCAATACGTCCCTCATCTGAAAAAAAAGGCATGAAAGATGTATATATCATGTGGCATTTTATGTTAATTTGGTCATCTATGGCAGAAAGATAGTATGAACAAGTGTGAATAAACAAAATATCATGAAAATGGAAGACAACTTACATGAATTTGCGTTTAAACCATTTCAACTAAAAGTAAGTAGTTGATACATTTTTGTGTGACAAAAGCTTGTGCAGCTCACTAGCACTACAAAAAATTCACAAGTAAAAAAGGGATTGTCTCACAAAAAGATTATTTCAAACTCGTTAGCTGCAATAATTTTGGAAAAAATGTTTTGACAACATTGTTATCAATTTGTTATTACTAGTAAACACATGCCTAATAAGATTAATCACTCCAAAGAAAACAAATATTGCAAGCAAATGTGTAGCATATATATTATAATAAAATAAAGCAAAGTAGCAAACCTTTTGCTAAAGACATGAACAATCCCAGCAGCCTCTCAGTTGGTGTGCACATACTGATCTATATCCATTTGTCTACATATAACCTATTATAATATCAAAAGTTAAAAATTACTCAAACTCAAGATTCAAACGAAATATAAAAAATTGAACATATATACACGCACATACAGGTGTGAAACTGATCTTATAAAAAGCTGATCAAAAGCAATTTTGTTTAGTTAAATTAACAATACGTATCTGGTTATATTGCAATTTAGCCATACAATATCACACTTAGAGAAACATACAGAAGTGAGCATATATATATATATTGAAGATAACCATACAATATTATACCTACTTGAATTAAATTAAGAAAACTAAGCGGCTATACTGCAAATTATAGATAAATAGATAAACACTAAGCAATATTAGCCATACAAAAATAGATAAATACTAAGCAATATTATATCTACTTGACAGATCCTACTATTACAATTTTCAGAAGCTATGTGTCTTTCATACAAAGAAAAACAATATCATTCATCAACTAACATACTGCAATACTGTTGTGATCATAGTAAAAAATGGATTAACATCTAACACACACACACACACACACACATGCATATATATATATAGTTGAACCGTAAAATATTATAGTCAGAATAACATAAAAAACTGGCTATAAAAACAGATGTAGAAGAAACTTACCTATGTGGTGAAGAAATTGTAAGGAGAATCAACAAAGTTGGATGTTATAATGATAACGGCAATTTTGATGGAACAAACAAAAAAAAACTTTTTTTCTTGAGTCTTGAACTTATGAAGACTGTTGTATAATGTACTTTGCTAAAAACTAAGGTTCTAGAATGTAATTTGCTCACAACTTAACAATAAGATTGTCTAATGTGCTTTGCTAACAACTGAAACTAATGTAGGCAAAATTTGAATTATGATAGGTTAACGTCAATATCTAGAAAGTAAAAGAGCACATGGACATGGTAGTCAATTTGACGGGGTTTATAATAGATTGAAAATGTGAACTTTATATTAAATCAGTTGTGTGCAATCTCAGATGCTAACATTGTACAACAAAAAAACCAAAAGAATTGCCTACCGTGACATGGGTAGATTTGATGCCCCTTTCCGAATTTAGTCTCATATCATTATCAACTGTGAGTTGCCTGAACCACAAAGAGATCTTCGGTATCTAACTTTCCCCAAAAACTCTAGGGAGGGGGGTAAGTCGTATCTGTAAAATTAAAACAAACATGAAACCCTAATTTACGAATATAGCGATAAAAATTACCAAGAGAGAGACAATTTGTCGATAGTTAATGATCCAAAGAGCTCAAACGTTGCCATTAGCGTGCATCCTTAATTTCTGGTGCTCTTTGAAATGTCATACAGGAAGGGGCGAACTGCAAAGAAAGGGGGGAAATGAGACTAACGGCATGTGTGGCAAAACTATCTGCTCCCAGTAGCTATGAGCTGGAAGCTGGTTCCTGTTAGCTTTAGCTTTTTTTATATTTAGGTGTTTGGCAGAGCAGCAGAAGCTTTTAATAAAACTAGCTGGGTTCCCGCGTGGTGCGACGGAATGGGCGCACAACCTAACATCAACCGCATAATCAGTGTCGGGACATGATTCACCTGATGACAGTGCATACATAACCTAAATGTAGACGTGTAATTCATGGAAAAGCAGTAAGATTGTAAATAATGTCGAAAATCAAGAAACAAAGCTGAAATATACAGTAATTTCAAATAGATAATTTTTTAAGCCAACATATTTTGATATGAATCCCTTTTTGAACATGCATTGTTCTAATCTGAAACATGTTATAACCTGATCTTTTTCGACTCAAAAGCGTATCGACACGAATCGAACTAATTTAACCCTTTTTGTATCGACTCGTTCTGACCCTAATCGAACTAATCGAACTATTTAAGGAACCGGTCTTACCCATCATATCCAACCCAAACCCGGATATTATGAAAAATCTACTTGTAGTTAAATATTATGAAAGTATTAATATTGACTGTAGACGTATATGTTCGTTTTATTGTTTTTGGCAATTTTAGCTTATGGATACATCTAAATAGGTTGCAAGTTGATTCCATTTATGCACTGTTGTATTATAGACTATCTGAATCATTTTAAAGCTTTATTATGGAATCATTTTAAAGCTTTACTAAAATAATTATTATGCTTTTTAAACTTTTCTTTAAAATACTAAGTATGAAACTGTGTATTTTTTTAAATAAATGTGTAAACCATGGTACATATACTTTTATTATTTTGTAATACACGTACATAACGAGCCCAAATAATATAATGCCGGTATACATTTTCGTCATTTGTAGTTTTGAGAGGATTTGATCCCATATATATTTTGTATGTCTTGTGTGGCAGTGTGGGGGAATGGTTGCAACCTTTTTGATAAAAGTTGCAAATTTCAATATAATTTGCTACTTTTTAAGAAAAAAGTTGTAATTTCAATAAAGATTTGCAACCTTTTATAAAAAAGGTTACATTAGATCCTTTAATGCAACCTTTATGTTGATTAAGTTGTGTTAGGGTCTAATGCAACACAGTTGTAAAAGGTTGCATTTAAAATGTTGCATTAGCCTCATTTTCTAGTAGTGAATCAATAACTATGTTTACGCTATCCAAATGATAATTTGATTATGAGATTATGTTTGAAAACATTTAGCTGAATAATAGGAATGCAGACTTGCTTTGAAACATTTATAACCATAACAAAGAAACTAAAAACATGATGATATAAATTCCTAGTGTTTAATATAAAAGTGTGTAAATCAATAACTATGTTTAGACAAGAAAAAAAATCGATAAAATAAACAATAAAAAACAGTGTGTTAATAATATAGAGTCAATTAACGAAACATGAAAACAAATTTCAAATTCGAAGATTTCAAAAGTCAATTTAATTGATTTAAGATCCTGTAATAAATTAATGAAATTCGAAAACGAATATCGGCGTTTTGAGAATTCATGGACTTCCTCTCCGTTAGCAGATAGACTAGTAATTGTAGAGTTAGGGTTTGAGGGTGAGAGGAAGAAGAATTGAGGCAGATGAGCAAAGGAGTGAATGAGAGGTTATAACCCAGATCATAACCTATTTTCTTAAAACGGTACCCAAATCCACGGATAGTGCCCATGACCCGCGAAATTAAAAGGAGTAATTGTATGAGAAGTCAGAATTCACGAATGGAGCAATCTAGTGGCACGAGAAGGGGGGCGACGTGAGGCCTCCTTTTGTAGGCAATTATATATATATATATATATATATATATATATATATATATATATATATATATATATACTAGTAAGAGTTCCTGCGCGTTGCGGCGGGGGCTTAACAGGAATTTGGTCGTTAGCACGTGGTCCGGTTTGTTATGGCACCATCGTTTCTTATAGTAAATTGTCTATTTGGTATAGTTTACTTTACGATATGAAAAAAAACAAAATATATTTAGCAATATTTGGGGAAAAGATAATTTAACGGGCACATAAAATTAACTTGATCTCAATTATGACAAAACTAAAGTACAATCAAAGTATCTTATCTATGTGACCTACACCTTTAAATTTGGCCCTCCAAATTTTGTTGCAATGTTGAGTAAGTTGGTTTTTTTGACACACGTCTTATGGAAAACCTTTTTTGTAACTAATCAATAAACATTGTGTATCACATAATAATCTCAAGGGCATTTTGGAACAATGGAGTTAAGGGTATTAGCAATTTGGTGTATAAAGAGCACGTGATTGCGATTGTTAATGTTGAGACTGATTCTGTGTTAAACATAGTGCTATTACAAAGGTTTGTAATAGCAATGTTACACTACTGGGCAACAAACAATTTGATTTAAGTTATGTACAGTTTGTAAAGTTACCATTTTAATGCATACTTTAACGTTATTCTATTAACAAAGAAATTACACTAAAACAAAAACAATTAATAAAAAACAAACAGCAATCCTTGTTTAGGTTACAGTCCTATTTCCACTCAACCATCTTTAAAAAGAGAAATCTTTAATTTTTTTTAGAAGATCATACAAATGAAATAACTTATTTATCAATCTTTAAAATGAATTTAAACTATTTAACAAGGGTTATTATCGTAACTATTTAACCTGCATCCCTGCCTTCGTAACAAAACCGGAATCGTCAACCAAACTTCTACATATCCAAATAACACTATTTTCCTTTTCTTCATAAACTCCAATGAGTTTTGTAAACATGGAGGCGCTGGTATGTCCTTAAAATAACTGGCTCCGTCTCGTGAAACAATTACAAAAAAACGGTTACTTTATCCCGAGTCATGGTCGCGAATTGACGGGTCAAACCCAAAGATGGTGTGTGTATTCAAGGATTGACATGAACTCGACTAAGAGTGTGTAGAAAAACCTAAAAACCTGATAAAGCATAACACATCTGTTAATTAGGGGGGGGGGGGGTAAACAAACCGAACTGGCTAACTGTGAGTTTAGTATTTGACTCGGTTATCGGTTCTACAAATCAGTTTCCGGTTTGATTCTCATTTTAATTAGAAATCCCAACCGTTTAACCCAAAAAAGATTATAAAAAATCCCTTTTTTTTTTTGCCTGGTAACTTTAATATCCTAGTTACATATTATTGTTAGTTTATAAAAAACTGTTTAAAGTATGCCACTTTTTTAACCCGAATAGTTTTAAGTAATTACAAAAAACACATTTATTAAAACATATGGGTTGATCAGGTCAACCTATGAACCACCAAGTTGACACCAATCACAACCCGCTTACATAAATTTGTGGGGTCACCAAAACTCGTTTAGTCTAAACCCACCCAAACAGTTGAGCCCGTTTAGTCTAAACCCACCCAAACAGTTGAGTCCATGTTTGATTCGCACCATGTAAGACAATCAGTTAAACAGTTTCCAGAAATTACCCTGAGCGTTTGGATTTCTTCTCTTGATTTTTTGTCATCGTTTTCTTCCTTGGAGTATGAATTGAAATTTTCTTGCAGCAAAAAAATAGTACAGTTTAATTAGTTTGTTATAATTTAATAAAGAAACATGCAAAAGTTGGGAAATTGAATACTTCTAATCAGATGCAAGCAATTTGAGAATGTCATCTGAAAGTATTCCTTATTTTTACAGTGTTTCACCTTCGTTAAGTCGTCCCACTTATTTATTTATATATTGGGCCGTTTATCTTCCGAACTCGTATATTTTTCCATCATCCTCGTCAGCTTGCATTGTCTTCTCGATCCATGGCTGCAAATAATTAGTTTAAATTAAAAAGAGAGATCGTAATTCATTAATTACATCATTCTTAAGCTTATACCCAAACTGCAACTCTAATTAATGAGTAAATTTGAACATTCGTAACATGCCGGCTTAGAAGAAAAACGAAATGAAACAATCGAACATAGTAAATTTAAGACCCAATCATATATCACTAACCAATCAATCAATCAATCAATCATGCCCAGTAAAATCCCACCGACAGCAAAGCTATAAGTAGGGTCTGGGGAGGGTGGGATGTAGGCACACCGTACCTCTATCCAAAGGAATAAAGAGGTGGCTTCCAGAGAGACCCTCGGCTCTAAGAACATGCGTATGAAGCAAAATAAAGGAAAATAAAGCAAAATAAAGGAAATCAAATTTTAACAGTTATATAAAAACTACTACTAATTATAATAATATTAATATTAATATTAATATTATTATATAATATTAATAATAAGATCACAGTTTAACAGCTATATAAAAGCTAATAATAATAATAATAATAATAATAATAATAATAATATATGCAAGGGAAATACCATTATGGTATGTGGACTAAATAAGTTAAGTCTAAGCCCTAAGGTATTCAATTCTCTCTAAAAATCCTTAACTTTAATTCTACTTCTCCACGAATTCCTATCCTCAACCATGTCCTCGGAGAGGTTTAGGTCTATCAAATCATGCCTAATCCTCTCATCCCAAGTCAATTTCGGTCGTCCTCTACCCCTCCTCCCCTCTATAGTAATGTTTTCTACGGATCTAACAGGATTCGTCGTCTGTCTTCTCCTCTATATATCACTAACCAATCGAACCAAAAAATTACAAAACCATAACATGATAACAAACCATAATTCTATAAGAATCTTCAATTAACAAAGTAACAAATCCAAGAAGTCCAATACCTGTAATCGAAGAAGCCATAGCCCAGGATTGATATCAGAAGACCAGAACTCAGTTTAATACTCTAATTCAACCAGAGTAGAGTATAATTAATCCAACCAGAGTATGATTAATAAATCAGCGCCAACACAATCTAAAATCAGATTGAAACCAAGAATTAGAGCATGAGAAATCAAAATGGCAAATCGAAAACTAATCAACCTTTTATGTTCTGGTGACACAAGTGAAGGCCAATTGGACAAAAACTATATGATTTAAACTACAAAATAGACAATGATAGAGACAAATGCAGCATCCAAATTCTTCAACTATTGCCTTAAAACGATTAAAAGTAACAATCTTCATTTCCAATTAAATGACATCCAAAATCAATTACATAAACCTAATCCAGAAATGTAACATAACATCTTAAATTGTAAATGGTATAATCATCATTTATCAGTTCATTAAACATCACTTCTAAGCTATATACTTAAATTACTCCATCTACACAAATGTGCACTTAGTTTAGTTTTCATGAAATTAAAATATTGTAAACTGTAAAAACCGCCCTTGATATGCATAACCTCTGTAGCGTAGATTGACAACCATAAGTATTTCCTCATCAGTAAGAGCATGACGAAAGTGACAACGGTGACCATAAGGGCAGACATCACCAGCAAGAACCATACGAGTATACGACAGACCTCGGATTTGTAGCGCGGGTGCCTAATCACAAGACGCAGCTCACTTATTCCATGTGCAAAGTGACAGTTATCTCCATAAGGACAGGTTCCAGTCTCCTGCCACTTGTTACACAGCTCGGTTTTCGACATTCCCGGGTTGTAGACATCAAACTCCAATCCTTCTGCAGCTCTCTACTCCCCAAGCACATGCACAAGTTGCTGTTGAAATCATAATTATAACAACTTGCTTTATTAGGTAAGGTTAGAAAAAAAATGAATAAAGGAATAAAGGATTCTTCCATTTTAAGCAACATACATGAATTTAATTGTAAACTGTAAAGTCAAATGTGCAGAATATAAATGTATATAATCCACATGAATTTTGTGATGGATTCTGGTTTAAAAGTGTAGCCATTGTGTTTATGAAACTGACTCATGAAAAGTCAAAATTACTTAACAAAATTGACTAATGAAATATGATTCTATGAGTGACAAATGGAAATCAGATCTAAATTAATCATATAAATGGCTGTAAGAATCCCGACTAACAACTTAGCGATTGACCTAACGGAGCATTGGCGATCTGTTGATGAGTCTGTTGATGAGCCTCATTCTCCTGCCGAAGCACATCAACCTCCTTCACACAATCCTGTAAACTCGCGAGACACATAGTGTAGCTGTTTTTATATAATATGATTTTAGTAATCGTATTTCACATACTAATAACTTTTTTGAAAGAAACCTCTGGTTTGATTTTTTTTTTAACAAACGCATCTATCTTTTTTCCATGACATGAACCTAACAAGAAAGTTAATGTGTTAGGGTTGGATTTAAACGGGTCAACTCATAGGTAACCCATAAACCCGTATATTTATTTGACACAACTCATAAGTAACCCATAAACCCGTATATTAAGAAAAAATTGAGTCTTTGGCAGATTCCAATTGATATGCTTTATTATATGATCACCATACTCGAGTACGCCCAGGGAAAAATGGATGTTGTGTAAGCTATCAGAAATCCAAACTTCATATGATCTCCATCATCATGCATTCCCTTTCAAAGATCCAAATTTACTTCTTTTCCATCTTGTAGGCCCGAGTTACCCCTCTATGATATTTCATTATTTACAAACTTAACAACTACAAACAATAATAATAATAATAGAGTGTTTGCTAAGACATATATTAAAATACATAAACTAATATCAAATCATACTAAAGAGATAGAGTTGATCATAGTAAAGTTATATATATTCTGAATTCAATGTAGTATAATTAAAGAATTGTTTAAGTCAATTCAGAAGGCAGACGTAAAAGTTTAAATGCAATAAGTAGTGGCCCGATATTTGAAAACAATTTGATTACAGACAAATCAAAATTAAGAGAAAATAACTTTACATCTGTAAACATAGAAACGAAAACAAGAGTTAATTCTGGCATCTTTAAACTTTATTAAGCAATGCAAACACTGTAATGATTATATACTTAATAACTGGACTGTAAAAATAACATATAGAACAAACAAATAAATAGAAAGTAACTAATATATATAGGCCAGATCACTTCTTGATGCTAGACTATGGTGTCGAATTTGCATGAGAATAGCACTTTTACATCTTTGGTGTTATAACAACCAGCTTCCTTTTACATTTCTGTTCAATAACTACAATGGTTCATACAAATTGGTCACTTATTCCTGAATTGCTAAAGTTCGTTATGTATGCGTGTGTTTATGCAAATAGATAAGTTTAATCCCCAATGATGTTAGTGAAGGGAGCCTTTTGTTATAATTTTTTTTCCCAAAAATCGGTCAATGCATAATAGGAGTATGTCTTTAGATCTGAACTCATAATCTAATTGTAAAGGTCTACAGCCCACTTGATTTTATGCTTTAATTCTTGATCATTACCTTTGGAGGGCTTTGGTAGTGTAACTATGGAACTTGTTTTATAGAAGTAAGTGAAATATAATGGCATGTACACCCTTAACATATGGGATGTTGGGGGACAAAAGACTATAAGGTCTTATTGGAGAAACTACTTTTGAGCAAACTGATGGACAAACTTAAACATTTAAATGCAAAAAGAAGTGACCCAATATTAGAAAACACAAACGGGTCTTACTTAAACAGATGTGAATCTAGAAAGTAAATGAACTCTAAAATCAGAATTAGACATCCGAACAAGAGAAATAACAACTATGCTTACTGTCAACATGGATAAAAAATTTTACCGAGTGATGATGTTGTTCACCACCGTGCATATTCACATAGTACCATTATCAGCGGATGACCAAGATGGATATCATATTCGTTTGTCGCCATTGTCATCATCATCCATGCTCACCTAAACTCAAAATCACCGTCGAATCTTATTGTTAGATATAAAATTAGGGTAAATGGTTTAACTTGAAGGAAATATAACAAATATAAATTAACAAAATTGGGATTCAAAAAAATTAAAGAAATTGGAATGTAACCAGGCTAATTAAACAGAGATAATGCTCGCTGTTCAAAGGCTCTGTGAAAGCACTGACATCCCTCATTACACCATGTTAATGCCAAATACAATTAGTACATAGTCTAACCTAACTAATGTTAGCAGGAGATCGATTAGAATTGATAGTGTTTTAGGGCTTCTAATAGATTTCATATATAGTAGTAATAAATGAGAAGAATCATACCTAATCGTTAAAATTGGAGGAACGACCATAAGCCGCAGTGGGCATGGAGGAGCGACTTGACTGAATGTGTTGAAACAGAGCGGTGGCTGAATTTAACAGAGACACGAATTAATGATGTAAGTGCTAAAAATCATGATAGTGCAAACATAAAACAAAAAGTTTGTAATATTGAAGAAACACTGTAAGACCCGGACAGATTACAGATAATCTGGGGGTTAAATAGATGTTTCCCACGAGGGGTTATGTCCGACAAAGATGGTTCTTCTGGTGACCTGCAAAACAGACACCGTGAGCTCGTCACTTAGAAGGGGGTACCTCCTTGTGACCACCCTCCGGCGTGAGAATCAGACTAGATTGCTCTTGAATATAAGTGTATATTAAGAGATTGCTAGAAAATATAAGATGTGATAAGGTAATGTAATGTAATGTGATGTGTCCATACCATTTGTTGCTTGAATTCGCCGGAATCGTTGACGTTAGGCAGGAATCTAGTCGGAGACTTAATGGACCATTCAATTTTACGGCGTCTCAACAAGGAAGATGAAAAGGTGCCTATACGTATTATAATGTAATATATATATATATATATATATATAAAATGGTTCGAATAAGGAGTTTCCTAGGAATGGTAAGAACCAATCAATTTTTAACATTTGGCATTACAAATGATGATGAAAGAATAATTCTACGAAACTATGTCGGTTATAATGATTAAAGAGTAATTATAGGAAACTATGTCGGTTATTGGTGATTTTAAATCTCAACCATTGATTAACATGATCCAATGGCTATGATTTATTCTTAGTATTCCTAGGAAACTATCTCTTTTTATTTTAACCTACCCATATATATATATATATATATATATATATATATATATATATATATATATATATATATATAACTTAACGAGTTCTCATTCTTGATCATATTCTTCTTCGTTCGTATACATGATTTCTTGATCATGTTTTGTTCTATTTTATTCTGATTTTCATTAAAAACTCCATTGGCGTTCATTATTTTTTAAGAAAATGTTTGTTGGAAAATTTTTGATAAAAAAATAAAAAAAAATGAGTTTTTTCATCAAATACAACATATTTTTCACATTTTAGTCATAATTAAATTATATGTAATTACGATTATTATGAATGGCAAATATTATTTTTGCGTTTTGGTATTGTGAGAGCTTCGCAACTGTCCAAACAGTTATTACTCGATTATTACCTAATTATTTTAATTTTCTAATCTTTTAATAAAATGAAACAAACAATATTTCATTAAATGAATAAAAATTACAATAAAAAAACTACTCGTCTTCGTCTTCAACGCCCCCCCCCCCCCACCCACACACGGGTCTTTGTCTTCGTTTTCACCTTCACCTGGAATGTGACAAAACATCCAAGCATGTTGGACCAAATTCGCCTTAAGAACATTATGTATTTCTTCGAATGTAGGAAATACACGTTTTCCAATCTCTTCTCTATGATTGCTGGAGTTTGTGGTGGACCATCATCAGGTATATAAGCTAGACATATTACTCTTTCATCATCTTCGATAATCTTATGTAATATGATATACATATACACAGCCCTTTTCATTTTTCCAATATCCGTAAACGACATGAATTTTTAGCAAAATGCCGACGTTGTTCGGCCCGGCTCCGAGAAAGCAAAAAAAAATTTTGGGCCGAATGCGAAATTTTTTTTGGGCCTTAATTAAAAATGGGTATTTTGTTGGTTTAAACAATTAAATTTTTATATGAGTTTACTTGGTTATAATTTGGGTTGTGTAAAAAACTTTTGTATAAAAATAGGATTAAACATGTCTCAAATAAGACTAGAACTCATAACCTTTTAGTTGAGAATAATATCCCCTTGCCATTAGACCAAGTTAATGGTCATGTAATTGAGTTTAAACATTAAATATACAAATTGTTTTTAATAAAAATAAATATGATTTAAAAAAAAATTCGGGCCTAACGGGGTGTCGGGCACGTGCCTGTCGACCACCCCGCCACCCCTATGGGCCGGCCCTGCGTTGTTGAAGAACCCTAACCACCTCTCGATGTTCTTTCGAGAAGACTCTTGTACTTAAAATACTCTCTATTTTAGGTGATCGGGTTTCGAAACATTTTCTTGACAATAGAATACTCCAGAAATATCCCATCACCCACATAATAATCGTGTCGGTAGTAGTTATCATTAGCCCAAACGAAGTGAATACTATGGGAATGGAGATGTAACCATCTGTCACAAAATGACTGTTTCAAAACTTTATGTCATTGTTGGATCCCGGGACACCAAAGAACGGTGACCAAATCCAAATGTCGCATGAAACAACTGCTTGAAGACTGATCGTTGGTCCATTTTGGTCACTACGTGTGTATTGACCTTGCCATGTTGTTGGACAATTAGCCCAATCCCAATGCATATAACCTATACTTCCGATCATGTCGGGTAAATCATGCACCCTTGTATGTGCCTGGTTAATCCGTTGTAGGTCGTTCCAATTAGACGTTCTTAGATAATGTGGAGCATATAGTATTATTATTCCTGTATAAAATAATTAATAAAAACAATTAATAATTTGAGTGATATAATTTAAAAAACATAATAAAATATCGTAGCAGAAATACTCTAAGGTGTCTCGAGTTGTTTTCTCGGCCATCTTTAGGTACTTGTGTTAATGTTGGCCGTGTTTCCGTAGGCGAGCTCGCATGCTGAAGTATACATTGAATAGCGGTGAATCCTAACGTCCCTCGACCATCCGGTTTTTGCTTAAAGGAATCATACTCGCACTCCAAATCTTTGGTAATGCCCAAAAATAAACGTTTTAGACATCCAAAAGCGACGCCTAAAAGTTTTTGGACTCTAAATATTGGCGATCCATTGAAGTAATCTGCCATCAGACGAGCGTTCGTGCCCAAACGGTCTCGTACAATATATTCTCTTTTCGAGACCGTGCGTGGAAGAGAACAAAGATATTTCATATAATTTGTCGCGAGCACAAGCGCACTCGTAACCGCCTCTTCCTTCAGGTCGTCATCGACCAACTAGTCAATTGCAAATAAATGATTGTCATAACTTTTGTCAAAATGTGCCGACTACAGATGGTCTAAGGAATGCTCTCAACAACCGATTTGACCAATGAGCCTACCACCAAAAGAAAACTAATGCAAGTAAAACGCACCTACGAATACTGAGACTACAATTGCATCATCAAATTTACACTTTGCAAAAGTCTACATATTTTGGCTAGTCTTCCAAATACTTGCTTCATCACATATTTAGTTCCACAACTATTTTCATTTTTGGTATAGAAATGAATGTATCATCAAATTAACACTAGTCTTTGCAAAAAAAATTCACTTTATATTTTAATAATTAAGAGAAATTACAAAAGTTATTCAAGAACAGATTTTTTTTACGTTTTGTCTTTTTTCATATTACAACCTTTTAAGTTCAACAAAGAAAGTTCGATGCAAAACCTGTAGACGCCCAAATATACAAAACAATCTTTTAGCACAATATTCACAATTCACACCCCAAAAACCTTAAAATTCTTCACAAACCCATAAATCATAAACCTAGTAACTACAAGTACTCATAAAGAACAATCTCAAGGTGCATTCTAACTTCCAACCGACACGTCTCCAGGTGCCGCACCCTGATCGGGTGATTCCTCCACAACTGCATTCTTTTGAGGACTAACTTCAATCCACTCTTCAACTTCGAGGGGATTCGCTGATGGGGCTTGAATTTCTTGAAACTGTTCATCGGAATCTTGGTCCTTTTCTTGATCTTCAAGTTTAGCAGGTATTTCTGTTGACTTTTCAGGTTTGACTCCAGTCTTTGAAGGTGGGGTGTTGGTTTCGGGTTTTTTAACAGGTTTCTTGGACGCAGCAGTGTCTTTGCTATGGTTGGCCGCACTTGATGTAGGCTGGTCCCTGACTCGTGGGACCACAGTCGCCACGGACCGGGTCACTGAAGCCACCGAGCTCTTGTTTTTGCCTAGTTTTGGAGATTTTGGACGCGTGACGGGTGTCTATAGACATAGAGATAAAAACATACTATAAGCCAGAAAATGAACTAAACATGTTACTTGCACATAGATGAAATCAGAAAAAGACCGAGGGTAAAATAGTAATTTGATGTGTAATGCTCGGTCAAGGGCATCATAGTCAAACTTCACCTTACGGCATATTTTATATGAACTTACTGTTGGTGAAATAATTTTGTACAAACTAGGGGCTAAATGGGTCTTGTTTGCGGGTTGACAGGTCCAACCCCGACATGAATCAAAAATCATGTCAGACATAAGAACACGAACATGACACGAATACTAGTGGGTTGACACGACTACAACCTGTTTAACCCGGGTTTTTTTAGTTTTTACTTTTTCACATATATCTTAAAATTACCTTTTTGCAACTAAAATACAGATCTTTATGAAACAAATTACATTTTAGTTATAAAAGATCTTATGTCAGTTTCCTTCTTAAGTTATAAATTTGACATAAAATACTTTGAAAATCGTGTTAGATGTATGAACACGAATACTCATGGTTGACACGAATATGACCCGTTTAACTCAGTTTTTTTTAGTTTTTACTTTTTTCGCATATTAATATTTTGTTACAACAAAAAAATACAAATGTTCATATTCTAGTTATTAATATCATGTCAATTTCTTTTTTTAAGTTTTAAATATGAGCAGAAATTACCCATCCGATTTAATTTACAATATAAAACATATCTTAAGGATTATTCATTAATAGTATCCTATTTTTAGTAATTTATAAATAATTTCACATAAACTACATGTTACTTACACTGTTACACAGATGTGCAGATAAAAAATGACAAACTGCAAATAGTAATTTCAAATAAAATACCTTCTTAAGTTCCACTTTAGGAGGATGTTCTTTATAAAAACTTGGCATTGGTGCTGCTTTGAAAGTCAAGCTCTTTCTTAACAACTTGATTTCAGCTTCTTGGCTTTCCTGCATTTATAGCCCAATAATTTAGAAATGTTGATTTGTTTGAAATTTCATTGACCAAAAAAGTCAACATTTATTACCTTTGACTTTTCTTGCAAATTAGTCTTTTCCACTTCTTTTGCATGACTTTTTTCTTCTAACTTTGAAAAGAACTGTTTTCTCTTTTCAGCACGTTCTTCCAATCTGGAGGAAAAACCGGTGATACTGTTCCTACGCTGACCACTTCGTTTAACAATGACATCAATGAAAAAGTCAAGATTTTGAAAAGAAGGTCAAACAATGAACGTAAGCAAGTAAGTTAAGGATAATACGATGAGGAAGTGGAATGAGTGTCATCGTCTTGTTTAACTGTCAATGATGATCTGCATATGTAAATAACCTCAAATATCAATCGACAATTATTATTACATTTTAAGATTTGCAAACTTGTTTCATAATGTAAATTGTTAAGACTAATTACCAAATAACTACCTTCCTAAATCCGACATCCAAAACGTTAAACGACTAACTAGGAGCGATCAAATAACACATTTTCCATTAATACCCCTGATATTTCTTTCTATCTATAGAAAAGGAGTTTAAGTTTAAATGTTGCATATCTTTGAAGGGTAAAAATGGAATGAAATTTCTACTAATTGCAATTTACAAAAATGACCAAAACACTTCAATTGCATATTTTACACTGAAACTTTAGGAGGATGGTCTTCATTTCCATTGGCTTTTTTACCCTAAAACAAACAAAGTAACAAACAAAAATATTCAGTTATTCACTAAGAACACACAAATATATCAAACAATTAGAAGGCTACTCAAAAATCAAATTAAAAAAAATACCAGATTTACCCTTGACTTGCTAACACTCGTCACCGAATCTATAGTGGCTCTTCGGGTAACCGTGCCACCGCTTTTCGCACTTGACTTCCTAGTGGCGGAATGCGAAGCTGATATGGCGGTTTCACTGGTTAATGTCGACTCACTCTTCGACCCAACTCGTGGTGTTCAGGTTTTAGCCGAAAATGAGGAACTTTGGGACAATTTTGCCCTTGGCTTTCGGACGGAAGCACTAGTATCCCCATTGGTACCACCAATCTTGATGGAACTCTCAGTAACTTCAACTTTTGATGATGACTTAATTTCCTCTTTATTCAAATCAATTTCATTAACAGCCACAACAATTTCATCTTCCAACACAACCTCATTTCCAGATTCCATCCTAATTATCAAAAAAAAAACATAAATTTAATTAATTACAACATGAACAAAATTAAAAATACATGGATCAAGAAACACCACACTTAATTCTTTGATTTAAAACATACCCACAAAATATCAAACACCCTAGACAAGTATTAATAAAAAAGTTTACTGTTTTAAGGGTTTTAAACCAAATGATCAAAAAAAAATAATAATAATAAATTAAGACGGCAGTGTTGTCGTTTACTTCCTGGACAAACCCAAGAACATGAACAAGAATCAATTTTTTTTTAAATTAAAGTTTAATTAAGAATAACCCAACAAAATTGATGATCAAATACGGTTGACCCACGTGCGGAATCAGTCAAAAATGAAGAAATTGAAGCAAATTTATGAACAAATTGACGGAATAATATGAAATATTAAGGAATAATAAGTGTCTTGTACCTTGTTTGAGGAATTGAATGAAGTTTGAGCGTTGAATTTGATTGTGAAGAAGAAGTTTAATTAAGAAAGATGGAATTTGGGTTGAAATTCAAATGGTATGAAAGTGATGGAGAGATTTTAGGGAGATCATGGATCAAAATGGTGGGTAATTATTATGGGAAATGACCAAATTGCCATTCAACCGGTTTTTGAGTTTAGTAAATGTGTGAAAAATAATAATTGGTTAAATTATAACTAGAATTATCAGCGGTTGGTGTCAAAAATCTTCTTGATCATTGTGGTAGTTTACGTACTATTTATTAAAGAAGTTTATTATGTTTTATGGTGGCTTGAGTATGTTTTCAAGTCATAGAGAATGCCAAACGCATGTTCGAGACTCAGCTAGCTTAGGTTATCTTTTAAAACTTTTTTTTTTTTTGACATTTTTCATTCATATTATATCTGTATTTGTTTTTATTTTAACTATTATAAGTTTTTTTAATTTTTTTAAGGTATATATGTTTTTTTTCCTTTATTATTATGTTTTATGGTGGCTTGATCGGTCTGATTTCTAAATCATAGAGAATACCAAACGCATGTTTGAGGCTCAGCTAGCTTAGGTTAGTTTGTAAAAATACTTTTTTTTGACTTTTTCATTTACATTATATCTGTTTTGTTATCTATTTTAAATATTATAAGTTTTTTTAAGGTAAATATGTTTTGTTTTTCCTTTTTAATAATTTGATGAAATTTTTTTGGGTTTTGTTAGGTACCTTAATTAATCTAAGCGAAACCTCAACTCGTTGTTGCAATCCATGTTTTTGTTTTAGTTTTCTTATTGTTTCAAATATGTTAATTAGTGGAGAATAATTTTTTGGTTTAGTTCCGGTATCATAATAAACCTAGCCGATAATGAAAACATTTTTTTATGTTAGTTTTGCTATCCTAATGAACTTAATCAATTTTGACTGAATATATGTCAACTTGTTGCTACAATGCCTGTGTTTTTGTTGTGTTTCTATTTTTTTAGTTTTGGATATGTTAATTGACGAAATTATTTTTTGGGTATCGTTCAAGTACCATAACGAATCTTCCGATACTGACTACGTTCAAATCAATTGTCGTCACAACGCCTGTAACGAACCTACCAAATAAATATCGATTTATTTATGTTACTTTTGGCATCATAAGTTGACGACCCAATAACTTTATTGGACTAAGCTAGGGCTTTAGGCCTCAAAAATACTGAGCCCCCCCCCCAATTTTTCTAATAACAAATATTTTAGGTTTTTTTCCCGGCTATGAATGTACATAATTGAAGCCTGGACGATTGAAACTGGAACTGAAGCGACTATCTGGTACACTCCATGCACGCTGTGTAACACCCCGACCAAAGGCGGATTATACATCGGGGCGCCACATATTGTTTCATTACTCGTGACACTATTGGGTGTCAATATTTAATAAATATATTCATTCACGCATGCGCAACGTATACATAAGATATAAATAAACCAACATAAATCAATATATTATAAATCAAAATATTCGAACAGTAATAACTTGTCTTGATACATTTTAATCTAGGTCCAAAAGTAAAAACGTCCTATGTGTCCACAAGCTCCAAAACAGCTACTGCAAACCTGAACATGTGTTAAAATAAACGTCAAACACTTGCGTGTTGGTGAGAAATCAAGTTTAATACAATACATAGATAACAATAAATCTGCGCGCAACACGTGTATGTCTGGTGTTTAACAAGGGTGCAATCAGATTGTGATCAAGCCTAAATAGATCATAGCTCATAGTTCATAGTTCAATCCGTGCTCCCAATTGAGCACAAAAACGAGAAAACATCTGTGCAAGTGTAAAACAAGAAAACCGTAAACGATAGGTCTCCCGTGTTCATCTAATGGATCCATGAAAACTTCGGAATAGGCCGAACAAAGCGGTTAATGATACACACATACAAATAAACAGCCAAGTAAACGTCCTCAACACATGGGATACTGCGCGACTAAAGTTCATAAACAAGTTTAAGACTCTAAGTTTGTACGAACACATGAACATCCCAAAACATTAAAAGTAAAAAGGGATTAGATACGAGATTACTCACTTGATAAACGGTGCGGTGTAAGATAAAGCAAGAACCAACTTTAAGCAAGCACAAGTTAACCTATAATTAAAGATTATAGTTTTAACGATCTGTTTTTAAGTCTTGATTATAAGTTAGCATAATTAATAAGTAAATTATTATATATAATATATATATTACCGGAAAAGCAGGGCAGAACGGAGAGGAAGACGGAGGCAGAGAGGAGGCGGCAGAGAGAGCAAGGAGCAAGAGAACAGGAGAGATTAAGTGTTTTGTGTGTGTAGTGTTAAGAAAAATAAGATTATTATTTATAGAGAAATCCTAGGAGACATAATCCCTAGAAAAGGGGAAAGGATCTCAAGACAAACAGAACAAGACAAAACAAAAGATAACAAAAGATATCAAAAGATATGGCAGCTGCAGGGGGCAAGATAAAGCTGACAGGGAACAGTAAAAAGCATGGGCGGGTCAGATAAAGGTACTGGTCAAGCATGGCAAAAGCAGATCTCAAAAGATTATGTCAGTCACTTTATCTGCCAACCAATGGGGTTGGCGCGCATGCTGCGCCGAAAGTAACTTTTCAGACATAAAGCAGATTAGGTCAACAGCTCAAAAGATAAGACAACACAAAAGCAAACGGCTAGATTCAACAGAAGAAAACTAAAAGGGTTCAGCGCGAGAAGGCTAAGGCGCGAAGGCAGACACAGAAGGTCAAGAGAGCGCGAGCGCGAAGGCAGACAGAAACAACCTTAACGCGTCGCGGAAAGAACTACATTTCTAAGCGCGTCGCGGGAAGAATCACATTTCTTAGCGCGCCGCGGGAGGAACTAGAATTCCTAGCGCGCCGCGGGAAGAACTATAATTCTTCGCGCGTCGAGGGATGAACTACGATTCTTAGCGTGCTGCGAGAAGAACTACAAATCCTTAGCGCGTCGCGGGAAGAACTACCGTTCTTAGCGCGCTGCGAGAAGAATTACAATTCTTAGCGCGCTGCGAGAAGAGTTCGTCTCGCGTATCGCTGAAACAGATGGTCTTCACGCAGGATTCCTTGTAAGGAGTCTGCGCAGACAACCTTAGGCGGGAAGGAACAAAAGAGTTAGAAGAAAAAGAGGGAAACAAGGCTTAAGGGCGGGACGGCGACAAGAGGGAAAAGAAGGCGGAAAGAGAGAAAAGGAGAGGGACGGGACGGCGGAAAGAAAAAGAGAGAGAAAGAGGCGGGAAGGAAAATATATTATTATTATTATTAAAAGTAAAATATAAGTATAAATAAATATTAAATCATAAAAGAAAGAGATCGGGTCAGAGAAACGGGTACCTGGGTCGGGTCGGATCAGGGCAGATGTCACAGTCTCCCCTACTTTAAGAAATTTCGTCCCGAAATTTATCTCGAAGTAGGTTGCGCAGAGAACAGGTGCGGGTACTTGATCTTCATTTGATCTTCCCTTTCCCATGTAAACTCGGCTCCGCGCTTGGACTCCCAGCGAACTTTCACGATAGGGATACGACTGCGCTTGGTTTGCTTTACCTCGCGATCCATAATCTCAACAGGCTTCTCGACAAAATGTATAGTTTCATCAACTTGAACTTCATCAAGTGGAATGTGAAGGTTCTCGTCGGCTAAACACTTCTTGAGATTGGATACATGGAACGTTGGATGCACATTACTGAGCGCGGGCGGCAGGTCAAGTCTGTAGGCAACTTTTCCTACACGCGCGAGAATCTTAAATGGTCCAACATATCGAGGAGCAAGCTTACCTTTCTTCCCAAAGCGGACAACACCTTTCCAAGGCGACACTTTGAGGAGAACAAGATCACCGACTTGAAATTCGAGAGGCTTTCGCCTGCGATCTGCGTAACTCTTCTGTCGGCTTCTGGCAGTCAGCAGATGATCACGGATCTTGGCGATTTTATCGGTTGTCTCTTGAACAAGTTCGGGTCCTGTGATTTGAGTTTCACCCACTTCGCTCCAACAAATCGGGGAGCGGCACTTACGACCGTAAAGTGCTTCAAATGGGGCCATACCGATACTGGAATGATAGCTGTTATTATAAGAGAACTCAATCAAAGGCAGGTGTGAATCCCAATTACCTCCAAAATCAAGAACACAAGATCGGAGCATATCCTCAAGAGTTTGAATAGTTCGCTCAGACTGACCGTCAGTCTGGGGATGATATGCCGTACTCATGTCCAAGCGAGTTCCTAGCGCAGATTGGAGAGATTTCCAAAAGCGAGATATAAAACGGCCATCGCGATCGGATATGATGCTCAAAGGAGTACCATGGCGGCAGACAATTTCCTTGACATAAAGCTGCGCGAGTTGCTCAACACGGTAGTTTTCACGAATGGGCAGAAAGTGAGCAGACTTAGTCAATCGATCCACTATTACCCAAATGCTATCATGTTTGCTTGCTGTCAAAGGTAACTTGGTAATAAAGTCCATCGCTACACATTCCCATTTCCACGTAGGAATTTCTGGTTGTTCGAGCAAACCAGATGGGCGTTGGTGTTCAGCTTTCACTTTAGAACAAGTCAGACATTTAGCTACGAACACAGCAATATCCTTTTTCATACCGGGCCACCAATAAGTAATGCGCAAATCCTTGTACATCTTATCAGCGCCAGGATGAACGGAATATCGAGATTTGTGCGCTTCACTCAGGATATCAGCGCGAAGATTCTCATCAAAGGGGATCCAGATGCGATTAAGATAGCAGAGAATTCCACTCAGATTAGGCACAAAATGCGCTTCCGCGCCACACGCTAACTCGGCGCGAAGGTTACCATTACTGATGGATGCGCGCTGCGCGTCACGAATACGCGATTCAAGGTTGCTTTGAATCGGCGCAAAGTGAAGATGCGTGCGCGGCAAAATACAGTTTAGCTGGCAGGGTTTTCGGCTGAGCGCATCGGCTACCACATTAGCCTTACCAGGATGATACCGGATCTCACAATCGTAATCGCTGATGAGTTCGTTCCATCGGCGTTGCCTCATGTTAAGTTCCTTCTGATCAAAGATATGCTGAAGGCTTTTATGGTCGGTGTAAAGGATACACTTAGTACCATAAAGGTAGTGTCTCCAGATCTTCAAGGCAAATACAACTGCACCAAGTTCGAGATCGTGAGTTGTATAATTCTTTTCATGAACCTTGAGTTGCCTTGATGCGTAAGCGATAACCTTGCCTCGTTGCATAAGAACACAACCGAGACCTTGGTTGGAGGCATCGCAGTACACAACAAAATCATCATTACCCTCAGGTAGCGCAAGAACAGGAGCTTCACACAACAAACGCTTGAGCGTTAGAAAGGCTTCTTCTTGCTTCGAGCCCCAAATATACGGTTTACCTTTGTGCGTTAGAGCTGTTAAAGGCAAAGCGATCTTTGAGAAGTTCGAAATAAATCGCCGGTAGTAACCAGCTAAGCCCAGAAAGGAACGGATCTCAGAAGGAGAGGATGGCGTAATCCAGTTCTTGATTGCTTCAATTTTGGATGGGTCGACATGAATACCCATCTTATTTACAACATGGCCAAGAAACTGTACTTCATCAGACCAGAATTCACACTTGGAAAGCTTAGCATAGAGCTGCTCGGTTCGAAGCTTTTGCAACACCAACCGAAGATGTTGCTCGTGCTCGGCCTTGGTCTTAGAATACACCAGAACATCATCGATAAACACAATCACGAATTTATCCAAGAAAGGCCTACAGACCCGGTTCATTAGATCCATGAAAACGGCGGGTGCGTTGGTTAAACCGAAGGACATGACCAAGAATTCAAAATGGCCATAACGAGTTCGAAAAGCAGTCTTCGGAACATCTTCATCGCGGATGCGCAACTGGTGATAACCAGAGCGGAGATCAATCTTCGAGAAACAAGAGGCACCTTGGAGTTGATCAAAGAGGTCGTCAATACGCGGTAAGGGATACCGGTTTTTAATGGTGAGTTTGTTCAACTCGCGGTAATCAATACACATGCGAAACGATCCATCTTTCTTTTTAACGAACAACACCGGAGCACCCCAGGGCGAAGAGCTAAGGCGAATGAATCCTTTAGCGGTCAACTCTTGAAGTTGACTTGCCAATTCTTGCATCTCAGCGGGCGCAAGACGGTAAGGAGATTTAGCCACGGGGGAAGCACCAGGGACAAGATCAATACGGAACTCGACTTCACGAGCGGGAGGGATACCAGGAAGATCATCAGGAAAAACTTCAGGGAAATCACGCACAACAGGGATATCGCGAAGCTTCTTCTTTCCTTCATTGGGTTTAACCACATGGGCTAAGAATGCAACACACTTCTTCCGCATGAGTCTTTGGGCTTCGGCGCAAGACATAAGCTTAAGACCACTGGAGGGTTTTTCGCCGTAGATGTGAAGATCACCATTTTCTCGAGGAATGCGAATCAACTTCTTGGCGCAAATAACTTCGGCGCGATTAATCGAGAGCCAGTCCATACCAATAATAACATCAAAGCTTCCAAGAGGCATGGGGATGAGGTCGATCAGAAAATCGTTTTCGTTAAGGTTAAGCGTACAGTCTTTAATCACAGAGTTAATTAAAACAGTTTCACCATTAGCCAATTCAACTGAAAAATCTTCTTTTAAGTTATCGCGCGGTCGCGCAAGCTTCTGCTCAAAGGCGCGAGAGATAAAACTTCGATCGGCGCCAGTATCAAAAAGTACAGAAGCATAAAATCCGTTAAGCAAAAATGTACCATTAACTACGTCATTATTCGCTTGCGCTTGGTGCGCGGTTATGTTAAAAGCTCGTCCACGCGTTACTTGGTTCGAAACCTGGTTCACCGGATTCGCTTGTGTAATCTGAACTTGTAGTCTCGGGCACGCGTTCCGGAAATGACTGGGATCACCGCAGTTATAGCACGACCTGGGTCGTGGGTTTTGGTAGGTTGGTTGTGGATTCTGCGGGTAGACTGGTGGTGTTGGCGCAATTGGGTTGGCGGGAGGGATTCTACAGAACTCGGCAGAGTGACCAACGCGGCCACATCGGTTACATTGTCGACACGGGGTTTGGGTTGGGTGGTGAAGTCTACAGGTTGGGCAAAAAGGTTGATTTCCTGTGTAAGGTTTCTTAGGTGGCGGGGCAGGGAGTGCTGGATTGGTTAAGGCATAGTTGTGGACTATAGGAGGTGTTGGGTAGGCTGACAGTGGGTTAGGCGCATAAACTGGAGGTTGGTAGATGGGTTGCTGGACAATGGGCGGGTTGGTAAGCGCATAGGCCTTGCGCCTGCGCTTGAGGTTGTTACGGTTTGAGGGTTCTGGTTTGGTTTCTGTTGGTTCAGAGACAGTTTTGGTGAGTTTGGTCTTTTCTGTTCCCCGCAGGAACAGGGTTCCTGCTCTGACATGGTTGTCGCTGAGCACAGCGGCCAACTCGATGGCGTCAGAGAGGGTAACTGGGTTTCTGGCCCATACAGAATCTTGAATTTCAATGGGGAGACCCCCAAGGAATTTCTCTATGGCTCGGCGTGAAGGGGTAACAAGGTGAGGGACCAGTAAGCTTAGCTCGTGGAAACGCGTCGCGTACTCGCGCGCTTCACCGCTGTATTGCTTAAGATTCCAAAATTCTTCCTCCAAGCGCTTAACTTCGTTGGGAGGGCAGAATTCTCGCGTCAGAATTTCTTTGAATTCCTCCCAGGGCATGTTAGAAGCAGTTTCTGCGCCACGCGCATGAGCTACTCCATTCCACCATGTAAGCGCTCTAGATTCCAGGACACTGGAAGCATACAGGGTTCGTCTGTCTGAGGGGCATTGGGTGTGGAGGAAAGTGTTTTCTATTTTCTCAAGCCACTGGAGCATCACGGTGGCTCCTTCAAGACCTGTGAACTTTGGAGGGTTACCCGCGTTAAAGGATTTAATGTTATAACTGGAGGTATTATTTTGGCTCAAGGCTTGGGCTATCGCGGCGGCCATTTCCTGGGAACGTTGCTGTCTACGCATGCGCGAGGCTTCTCTTCTCTGAAATCGGCGAGATAGCGGAGGCATTCTATAAAAATTTTAATTTTTTTTAATATCTTGGTTTTATCGCAAAGTATAACCTCGAAAAGCTTGGTTTCACGGAGTCAGTTACTGTCCAAAGTTAAAGTAAAATAAATGACCCTAAATGCAGACTTAATAAAGGTAACAAATTCGAATCAAGAATCGACAATTCATGTATCACCATGACCTTCCGAATTCCCAATTTAAAATGTACGAGTAAACGAGTATTGGAGATTGACGATTCATGTATCACCATGACTTTTCAATCTTCAATATAAAATATACGAGAAAATGAGTATTGGAAGTTGACAATTCATGTATCACCATGACTTTTCAAGTCTCCAACCTCAGAACATAATCGTAAATGGGAATTAAAAATCAACTATTCATGTATCACCATGACTTTTCGGATTTTCAAATCCAACAAACGAATATGTAAGAAAAATCAATAAAAATCGAAATTCAACAAAAATCGAAATATCGCGTAATAAAACATAAAATCATATACCGCGCAAGCGCGAGCATATTCATAAATAACGAGTAATTAACAATAAGCGCGCAAACATGAGATTTCTCTCATGCGCAAGAAGGGACTCTTAGGTATTCTAGGCCGTTACGTCTAACCACCTATCCTAAAGTCAACGAGCTCTGATACCAATCTGTAACACCCCGACCAAAGGCGGATTATACATCGGGGCGCCACATATTGTTTCATTACTCGTGACACTATTGGGTGTCAATATTTAATAAATATATTCATTCACGCATGCGCAACGTATACATAAGATATAAATAAACCAACATAAATCAATATATTATAAATCAAAATATTCGAACAGTAATAACTTGTCTTGATACATTTTAATCTAGGTCCAAAAGTAAAAACGTCCTATGTGTCCACAAGCTCCAAAACAGCTACTGCAAACCTGAACATGTGTTAAAATAAACGTCAAACACTTGCGTGTTGGTGAGAAATCAAGTTTAATACAATACATAGATAACAATAAATCTGCGCGCAACACGTGTATGTCTGGTGTTTAACAAGGGTGCAATCAGATTGTGATCAAGCCTAAATAGATCATAGCTCATAGTTCATAGTTCAATCCGTGCTCCCAATTGAGCACAAAAACGAGAAAACATCTGTGCAAGTGTAAAACAAGAAAACCGTAAACGATAGGTCTCCCGTGTTCATCTAATGGATCCATGAAAACTTCGGAATAGGCCGAACAAAGCGGTTAATGATACACACATACAAATAAACAGCCAAGTAAACGTCCTCAACACATGGGATACTGCGCGACTAAAGTTCATAAACAAGTTTAAGACTCTAAGTTTGTACGAACACATGAACATCCCAAAACATTAAAAGTAAAAAGGGATTAGATACGAGATTACTCACTTGATAAACGGTGCGGTGTAAGATAAAGCAAGAACCAACTTTAAACAAGCACAAGTTAACCTATAATTAAAGATTATAGTTTTAACGATCTGTTTTTAAGTCTTGATTATAAGTTAGCATAATTAATAAGTAAATTATTATATATAATATATATATTACCGGAAAAGCAGGGCAGAACGGAGAGGAAGACGGAGGCAGAGAGGAGGCGGCAGAGAGAGCAAGGAGCAAGAGAACAGGAGAGATTAAGTGTTTTGTGTGTGTAGTGTTAAGAAAAATAAGATTATTATTTATAGAGAAATCCTAGGAGACATAATCCCTAGAAAAGGGGAAAGGATCTCAAGACAAACAGAACAAGACAAAACAAAAGATAACAAAAGATATCAAAAGATATGGCAGCTGCAGGGGGCAAGATAAAGCTGACAGGGAACAGTAAAAAGCATGGGCGGGTCAGATAAAGGTACTGGTCAAGCATGGCAAAAGCAGATCTCAAAAGATTATGTCAGTCACTTTATCTGCCAACCAATGGGGTTGGCGCGCATGCTGCGCCGAAAGTAACTTTTCAGACATAAAGCAGATTAGGTCAACAGCTCAAAAGATAAGACAACACAAAAGCAAACGGCTAGATTCAACAGAAGAAAACTAAAAGGGTTCAGCGCGAGAAGGCTAAGGCGCGAAGGCAGACACAGAAGGTCAAGAGAGCGCGAGCGCGAAGGCAGACAGAAACAACCTTAACGCGTCGCGGAAAGAACTACATTTCTAAGCGCGTCGCGGGAAGAATCACATTTCTTAGCGCGCCGCGGGAGGAACTAGAATTCCTAGCGCGCCGCGGGAAGAACTATAATTCTTCGCGCGTCGAGGGATGAACTACGATTCTTAGCGTGCTGCGAGAAGAACTACAAATCCTTAGCGCGTCGCGGGAAGAACTACCGTTCTTAGCGCGCTGCGAGAAGAATTACAATTCTTAGCGCGCTGCGAGAAGAGTTCGTCTCGCGTATCGCTGAAACAGATGGTCTTCACGCAGGATTCCTTGTAAGGAGTCTGCGCAGACAACCTTAGGCGGGAAGGAACAAAAGAGTTAGAAGAAAAAGAGGGAAACAAGGCTTAAGGGCGGGACGGCGACAAGAGGGAAAAGAAGGCGGAAAGAGAGAAAAGGAGAGGGACGGGACGGCGGAAAGAAAAAGAGAGAGAAAGAGGCGGGAAGGAAAATATATTATTATTATTATTAAAAGTAAAATATAAGTATAAATAAATATTAAATCATAAAAGAAAGAGATCGGGTCAGAGAAACGGGTACCTGGGTCGGGTCGGATCAGGGCAGATGTCACACGCTGGCACACAATTTCACGAAATTTTTGGAATGGAAAGCGGAATCAATGAAATCATTCTATAACATTAAATCGTCAGTTTTTGTTATATTCATCTATATAAACGGTGTAAGTCTATACTCGTATTCTCAGCTTTTTAATTTGCTATTGAAGTCTACTTATGTTTATATTTTTGATTGGTGTGCCATGCAATTGAATCGACAATTGCAAATTTTGATTGGTTATATTTGCGATTGGTTTTTTTCCCGCCTATGAATGTATTCTCCGCTTTATAATTGAAGTCTATTTAAAAAAGTTGAAAAAAGCCCCCAAATTTAAAGTTAGCTTGAGGTCTTAGAAAACCTTGCCCGCCACTGGTTGTATGAGTGCACCTGAAGGTTTATTAGTTAATTATTCAGATACGACACACTACAACCGTTATCACCCTTTAAGACTTAATACGATAACATAGTACGATCTTAAAGACAAGTATGATCTAGCATCATGGTCTAATAAATCCGATCATAGTCATACTTCATTAATCATGGACTGTTTGATAGAAATATGCAACACGTAATAAATTATACACACATAACTTATGAAATAATAATAATAATATTAATAATAAAAACTAATTTTCACAATTTATAATGAATATTACTTCTATTATAGCTAAATAAAAATATATATTTTAAAATTCTTTGTATTTTGTTTGAAAAATGTTTGGAACTATGCTTTTTAGTTTCCCTCCCATACGCCAATACCTTTTTCCTAAAATTTTATATTTCCCTCTCATTCTTGAAAAAAACAAAAAAAAACCCTTAATACATCACCGCAATTGGTATTCTGTGGTCAATCTCCGATCAATTCCCATTCCCATCCTTTAATATGAGTAATTATTTCACTACTTACGCAGCCGGTGAGTAGAATTTGTGAGTAATTATTTAATTATTTACGAAATAAATTTGATTAAATTTTGCCCTATTTTGATTTGTGAGTAAAATTCAAAATTGTTTGAGTTGATTTCGTATATAAAATCAGGGTTGACCCTATCGTGAATTGATTTCGTATTTGAGGCGTGATGGCAGGGCTATATGGACATTAACGATCAACGAAGGTATGTTAATTTTTTGTAATTCAGTTGTCTTTGCTATTAATTTTTCACTCGTTGTTTATCTTTTCTTTTTCAATTAGGAATGTTTATGTGTAGGAATTGGTTGTTGAGGGATTTTATGATGATACGATGTTGGGTCGAGTGAAACAAGAAAATGATTGCACTGATATATGCTTTTTTTTTAATTCTTTGAACTAGGTTGATTATGTTGGTGTCTTTGGACAATTGGCTTGTTAGTTCACTGCACTCCAAATCTGAATATAATTACTGTTTTACTTTGAATGGTGTTTTGCTGCTTGATCTTTGCGCAGCCTTTACCGTCTTCATTAGTTATATCACTTACATGTTAAATTCATATGTATGTTTATCAAGTTGATTTGCGCTTTGTTATTTAATGTGTATAATCTCAATCTTACATTGTTTTCTTTTCTTCATGTCACTAGGATGCAATCTAGAACTCTTTGGTTCATTGACTTGAGTAAGACAGACCAAGTATGAGAAATTGTTGTTTTCTAGTATTATTCACAATGAATGTTTGTTCATCACAGTTGTCTTTGATTTAAAATACTTCTTCTGAAAGGAAGAGTTAAATAAATGGAACAAATTATCCTAAATCCAACCTTCAATCTTATAAATATTGTATTATACAAAAAATGTTATACATCATGCTCGTATATAAAAGTCTGATGTTAATTTCTGTTCAATTATTGTTTAAATTCCCACTCTTTAAATATAGATGTGTATATATATATCTGAATCTGATGTTGCTTCCTATGCGTTTATTGTTTAAATTTGTTTTTGTTCAACATGTTTTTTACTTTTGTGGGGTTACACCACTCTATAGGAAAATATTTTGTTAATACCTATGTCATTACGAAATTTAAATGCCCGGCCACCGGACGGGCGTAACTCTAGTTAATACATGTTTGGCCTCTTTGGTTCATCAGTTGTCTTTGATTTAGCTTAGGCCTATTTTTTGTATGAGTAGTTTGAGACTTGAGTATATGTTCGGTGTCAGATGATTAAATTTTCTCGATTCGAGTTTTTAGCCAGTCTCGAGTGTTCACATGCTACTTAGCTAGTTTACACTCTATATGTTATTGATTGGATGACTGCATCAAAGTTTATAATGGTCCGTGGTGGAGTCATGTTGCTAGCTTTACTATGAATTATTTGTCTTATAAGATGTTGATTTGTCTTAATTAGTTTATTGATTGTAACATGTGGCTGACATTTTCTGAGATATTAAAAAAGAATTTATCACTGGATAAATCATTATTATCATATGCATCAAGTTAGTTTATAAAATCTTTTTGGCATTGAATCAAGAACAATTACTTTTATAAATAAAAAAACTTTTATATGTTTTTAGAATTAATATTAATGCTTGTTTATATAGTTGATGATGGCAGGATATATATCATAAGAAGCTTCGGAAATAAGTAAACATATGGGAATTTTGAATGTTACTTATTACACATTTTTGTTGATATTTAGAATACGTTTCAAATTGAGCTTATTGTTGAAGTTATAGTATTATGAATTCTGAGTTCACAATTTTATTGAATTTTTAATTTATAGTTTATATTGTAAATCATGTGATTTATGTAGTAAAATCATGTAACATTAAAAATAATACATATATTCAATATGGAATAGTTTTTATTGGCAAAAAATTTGTGTTGTGAAAAAAAAGTGCCACTAAAACTAATTTGAATATGTAATTTATGAAGGGTAATTAAGTTAATTGTGTGCCACTAAATGGCATTGTATTTGTAGTGATATAAAAATGATGCTTAATGAATTAAATATAAAGTATCCTATTAGAGTATATTATAATAATATCATAATGATTAAGTGTCTTATAAAGTTAATAGTTATTAAACTCAAGTGTCACAATAAGTTATGCTACAATGAAATTCTAGCGAATAAGCGTACTATAAAACTGATGTTTTATAACTCATATATCAAGTGTCCTATTACGGTGTATTACAATAACATCAAAAATGTGTAAACGTCTTGTACAGGTTAAAATTATAAGACCCAAGTGTCAAATGTCATATTAAGTTATGTTATAATAAAACTCTAGTAAATAAGCGTCCTATAAAACATATGTTTTATGACTACAATATCAAGTGTCCTATTACGGTGTATTATAATAACACCACAATGATTAAGCGTCCTATAAAGGTTAAAGTTATAAGACTCAAGTGTCAAGTGTCCTATTAAGTTATGTTATAATAAAACTCTAGCGAATAAGCGTCCTATAAACAAGATGTTTTATGACTAAAATATCAAATGTACTATTACGGTGTATTATAATAACACCACAATGATTACGCGTCTTATAAAGGTTAAAGTTATAAGACCATAGTGTAAAATGTTCTATTAAGTTATGTTCTTATATGACTTCGACTAGAAAGGGTCCTATAACATCAAACATTTATGACTTAACTACAAAGTGTCCTATTAACTTAAGTTATAATAAGACCTCCTGTGATAAAGTGTCCTATTACATTACCATATAATGGGACACCAACGACTACATGTCTTATATATTACTTTATTAGGATTTACATTTTGTCTTATTAAATTATATGATAATACGACACCAAAGAATCATCCATCCTATTAAAATAACTTTTTAGGACACCGTTTCTGTAGTTTATATTTTAAAAGGACCCCAAATGCTTATTTGTCATATTAAATAGATTTAAGGACCCTATTTTACAAGCGTCCCACACAAAAGATCCTAAAAAGCCATTTTTGTTGTAGTGAGGCGAGGGTGCATTGTCCACCTGGCGTATGTTGTCAAAGCAACGATCGACATGAAGGAAATGAAGGATGTTCCTGTAGTGTGTGACTAACCAGAAGTGTTCCTATAGGACCTTCTAGGGTTAGCACTGGAACGAAAGGTAAGATTCCAGATAGAGTTAATACTAGGAGCACAGCCCGTCGCGAAGGCACATACCGCCTTGTTCTGTCCATGATGAAAGAGTTAATGTCCCGACTACAAGAACTCCTCGACGAAGGTGTTTTATGCCGAGTATTTCCCTACGTAGTGTACCAGCGATGTTCATGAAGGAAAAAGATGGAAGTATGAGAATGTGTATAGATTTCTACGAGTTGAACAAGCTTATTGTGAAGAATAGATATTGGCACAAATAGATAAATTGTTTGATCAAATGCAAGGTGCGAGTTGGTCCTTGCAAATAGACCTCAGGGCAGGCTATCATCTGTTGAAAGTGAAAGAAGCAGACATCCCTAAGACTGACACGATATGAATACTACGAGTTTCTCGCGATACCGTTTGGATAGACGAATGCTCAAGCAGCATTTATGGTTATGATGAATAGGGCATGTCATCCTATATTAGGACAAATATGTCGTTGCCTTCATAGACGATAGTTTTGATTATTCAAGGGATAAGTCCGACCATGCTAAACACTTGAGAAAAGTGTTGGAAACATTGAATAAAGAGTAATTGTATGCTATGTTTTCAAGGTGTACCATTGACACATGTCATAAGAAGCAGAAGGAACGGAATACGAGGCAAGAAGATGAGTAAGGCTGATAAAGGATTATGATTGTGGAATCAAGTATTATCCTGGTGAGGCTAATATGGTTGCTGACGGCCAGAATGTGGAGAAGATATCACGACATTTAAGTAGTATAAATTAGTTACCACTCCAGATTGCATTAGCGAGATCCATGAGGTACAGTTAAAAGTTATAAAGGATGAGAGCAAGATGAAAAATTTATGAATTCTCTAGTTACACCGAGAGTTGAAAGCTAATTCTTATGATGTGAAGATCAAATTTGGTCGCCTGAGGATTGCACGTCATGGATATCTTCGAGGCCAAATCCTAGATGAAGATCATAAGTCTAGATGTCGGTTATAATGAAGGCATATACTAATAGAAGTGAAACGCCTTATGTAAGGCCCCGTTACCGGTAACCCTACTTGCGTGTTGGATTTACTCATAAACACAGTTCTAAATATCAGAGTTAATTAAAAACTTTACGCGGAATATAAAACTTTCATAAAACATTACATATCAATTCATAATCATGTCTTTAAACATTCCTCTTGTCTTTCAAAATCAAAACGTAACTTATAAAACATATCGGATCTTCAGATGCCAGGCTTTAGTCTTCTGCCATGTGTCCTCCACTCAAGCCAGCTGTCTCAACCTACTCACCTGCGTGCATACTAAAAGTCAGCTACGCTGAGTGAGTTCTAGTTAAACATACACTACCATGCAATACCTTGTTACATACATACGTACTTAACCTCATAACTTTCTTTCATACACACATAAGTACTCATACCTTCATTCTTACTTACATACTTTCTTTCTTACTTACATACTTTCTTTACATTCATAATCATACGTTTTAAAGAGCCTTTCGCCCTATAACCTCACAGATATTATAAGGGTCTGGTCCCTAACATCACAGATATTATAAGGGTCTGGTCCCTAACATCACAGATATTATAAGGGTCTGGTCCTTATCATCACAGATATTATGAGGGTCTGGTCCCTAACATCACAGATATTATGAGGGTCTGGTCCCTAACATCACAGATATTATTAGGGTCTGGTCCCTAACATCACAGATATTATTAGGGTCTGGTCCCATGTTTTCGAATATTAGTAGGGTTCGATTCCCTCTTCGTTACCATACAACCATACATCATACCTCGAGTATTATTAGGGCTCGGTACCCCTTTTGTAACCATACAACCATACAACCGTCATTTCCTTCTTTTATTAACTTTCTTACGTTCATACACATAAACATACATATCATACTTGCCATATTTATAACGTTGCAACCTGACAGTACGTGCAATATCCGAAGATCGTTCACGAACCATCAAGCAATCATTCATACATATCACATATATCACCTATGGCATACACTTATCACTTTGGATAAATGTATTAACAACACATCAAGTATGCACACAGCCCCGAAAACATAACAAGGAATGGGGCTAGAAACTCACCTGGATCCTGTTACGCTCGCCGTTGATTGTAATTCCTTTCTTTAACTGGGCTCGGCTAACTGTATAATATTTACATATATCAATTACTGCTACTACTATTACTACTACTCATTTTCGATAACCGCCTTAACACATTTTCCATTAGGTTTTTAATTTATTTCATAAACGAACTTCACTTCAGGCGAATCTTGGAAACAACTTGGTTCTGGCTTGATTCGATCGAATAGGAACACGTTCGATCGAATACAACACGTTCGATCGAATAGGAACACGTTCGATCAAACAGGAACACGTTCGATCGAATAGGAACACGTTCGATCGAATATAACACTCATTCGATCGAATACAAAACTCATTCGATCGAATGAGTTGGAGACCATTCGGTTGCTTCCCTATTCGGTCGACTGGACTTGTTCGATCTACGCATTCGATCGAATGGACTGATTCGATCGACTGGTTCGATCGAATGAGTCTGATTCGACTCCTTCAAGCTGGGCGACGGAGAAACCCACGGGTTTTCCAGATTTTCCAGATTTTTTTTGACCCAAAATCGAAGTTTTTGACATGGAAATGCTCGGGATTGAAAGGGCTATCGATTCCTAGTACTTTTAAACACAAAAGCTTGCATTTTGACACCAAAACAAGGTGGTTTTTTGACCCGAAAACTCAAGTTACGTTTTTGCTCGATTTGAGGCCGAAATGGTTATGAAAACGGATGATTTTCGAGAGGGACTTACCAAAAACGATTAGGAACAAGATTGTGGACTCGGATTTGTGATTTGAGAACTTTCTCTCTCTAGCTTCTCTCTCTAGAAATGAGAGTGTTTGGGTGGGTGTAAGTGAAGGAAGATGGTGAAAATGGTGGAAGTGTCAAGAACTTTCGTTTATATACTACGGGTTTGGTTAGGCTCGGGTTGGCTTCCTACGGGTCGAGACAGGCCGAGTTCATAAAATAACTAAGCCCAAGACCCGTTCCTTACTCGACATTAAATAACTAAAACGTGAAATTACTAAACATAACTTTCTTTTATTTATCAATATAAAAATTTTAGGATGTTACAAGTCTTCCTCCCTTAAAGAGGTTTCGTCCCCGAAACCTAACTATTACATAAACAAACTAGGGTAAAACTTGCGCATCTCATCCTCGACTTCCCAAGTAGCATCAGATCCCTTGCGGTGCTTCCATATCACTTTGACCAAGGGTATAATCTTGTGACGAAGCTGCTTCTCCTTGCGATCAACGATCTTTATCGGTTGCTCGATGTAGTTCAATTGTTCATCGACCTCAATGTCCATTAATGGCACGTGAGACGTGTCATCAGCTAGACACTTCCTCAGATGAGAAACATGGAAGGTTGAATGAATTCCTTCTAACTCATCGGGTAAATCCAGTTTGTAAGCTACTTCACCCACACGATTTACAATCTTGAACGGTCCAATGTACCTCGGACTCAACTTTCCTCTTTTCCTAAAACGGATAATCCCCTTCCAAGGCGAGACCTTAAGCATCACATAGTCGCCAACGTTAAACTCAATTGGTCGTCGCCGCTTATCCGCATAAGACTTTTGTCTGTCTTGAGCGGCTTTCATTCTTGCTTTGATCTGATCGAACTTTGAAGACGTTTCTTGAACCACTTCTATACTTCCCATTTCCTTCTGACCAATCTCACCCCAACACACCGGGGTTCTACATCGTCTACCGTATAGCATCTCAAACGGTGGCATACCAATACTCGAATGGTAACTGTTGTTATAGGAGAACTCTGCCAGATGCAGATGATCATCCCAACTTCCACCAAAATCTAAAACGCAAGCACGTAGCATATCCTCAAGGGTTTGGATCGTCCTTTCAGACTGTCCATCGGTTTGAGGATGATACGCCGTACTGATGTTCAACCTCGTCCCCATAGCTTCATGAAATTTCTTCCAGAACCTCGAAGTAAACCGTGTATCCCTATCAGACACGATCGATAACGGTACTCCATGCTTGGTTACAATTTCTTTAATGAACAAGCTTGCTAACGTTTCTGACGAGATGGCCTCTCGTATGGGCAGAAAATGAGCACTCTTGGTCAAACGGTCCACAATCACCCAGATGGTATCATGATGCTTAGCTGTACGAGGTAGCTTAGTTGTGAAATCCATGGTGATGTGTTCCCATTTCCACTCAGGTATCTCTAGCGGTTGCATCTTCCCATAAGGCTTTTGGTGCTCGGCCTTGACTTGTAAGCAAGTTAAGCACTTACTAACATAATCCACTACATCACTCTTCATTCCTGGCCACCAGTAATCTCTTTTCAAGTCTTGGTACATCTTTGTAGCTCCAGGATGGATTGAGTACCTTGACTTATGAGCTTCATCTAAGATTCGACTTCTAAGATCACCATGGCGTGGAATCCACATACGGTCAAATCTAGTTTTAACTCCATGAGTGTTTTCCATCAACTCATCTTGCTGGCCATAAATCCTTTCTTTCTTTACTAACCCTTCGTCTACTAACACTTCTGACTGCACTTTGATGATTTCTTCAAAAAGACTTGAGTTCATGATCAACTTGTATGACTTCACTGTTGCAAGGACTTCCTCATTCTTCCGACTTAACGCATCAGCGACCACGTTAGCTTTACCGGGGTAATACTTAATCTCACAGTCGTAATCCTTTATCAATTCTAACCATCTTCTCTGCCTCATGTTCAGTTCTTTCTGCTCGAAGAAGTACTTTAAACTCTTATGATCTGTATAGATAGTACACTTAGTGCCGTACAGATAATGCCTCCATATCTTAAGAGCATGCACTACAGCTGCTAACTCCAAATCATGCGTCGGGTAAGTACTCTCATGGACCTTCAACTGTCTAGACGCGTAGGCTATCACCTTCCCTCGTTGCATCAACACGCAACCTAACCCTTGATGCGAGGCATCAGCACAAACAACAAAATCCTCATCACCATCGGGTAAAGTAAGGATTGGAGCTTGCGTGAGTCTCTTCTTCAATTCTTCAAAGGCTTCCTCCTGAAACTTTCCCCAATTGAATACTATCGTCTTACGGGTCATACCGGTCAGCGGTGCGGCTATCTTGGAGAAACCTTCGATGAATCTCCTATAGTAGCCAGCTAACCCTAGGAAGCTTCGTATATCAGTCGGATTCTGCGGAGTCTTCCAATTCGTTATCGCTTCAATCTTAGCTGGGTCCACGGTAATCCCCTCCGGATTAACCACATGACCTAAAAATTGCACTTCCCTTAACCAGAACGCGCACTTCGAAAACTTGGCGTACAACCTTTCTTTCTTCAGAACTTCCAATACCTCTCTCAGATGCTCGGCATGGTCAGACTCACTCTTTGAATAAATCAATATATCATCGATGAAGACGATAACCGACTTATCCAACATCGGTCGACACACCCTATTCATCATGTCCATAAATGCTGCAGGAGCATTTGTTAGACCGAATGACATTACAAGGAACTCGTAGTGTCCATACCGCGTTCGGAACGCTGTTTTAGGGATGTCTACCTCTTTCACCTTCAGCTGATGGTAGCCTGATCTGAGATCTATTCGTGAGAACCAACTCGAACCTTGCAGTTGGTCAAACAGATCGTCAATCCTAGGCAAGGGGTATCTATTCTTTACCGTAAGCTTATTCAACTCACGATAGTCTATGCACATTCTCATACTTCCATCCTTTTTCTTCACAAACAAAACCGGTGCGCCCCACGGAGAAACACTCGGTCTGATAAAACCCTTGTCGAGGAGTTCTTGCAGTTGGGTCATCAATTCCTTCATCTCGGACGGTGCTAGACGGTAAGGCGCCTTCGCGACGGGCTGGGCTCCTGGTACTAGATCTATCTGAAATTCTATCTCTCGCTCAGGTGGCAACCCCGGAAGATCCTCAGGGAATACTTCTGGGTAGTCGCGCACAATAGGAACATTCTTCATTTCTTTCGTCTCGGCCGTAGCGTTGACAACATACGCCAGGTAGGCACCGCACCCTCGCCTTAACAAACCCTCGGCTTTTATCATCGAAATGACATTAAGCCCATAACTCTCCTTATCACCATAAACCGTCACCGCACTACCATCCAATGACTTTAACCTTATCATCTTACTTTTACATACTATCTGAGCCTCAAACTCCGACAACCAATCCATACCCAAGACTACATCGAACCCTCCTAAGGCCATAACATACAAAGTAACAGGGAACTCATGTCCCTCTAACTCTATCTTACAATTCTTCACCATTTTTGTTATTTTCACCGAAGTGTCACTTGCGGTTTCTACTACGAAAGTTTCAGACACTCGGCAGCCTTTCATTTTAGCTAGTTTACTAAACGTCGTAGCTACAAAACTTCTATTCGCACCAGAATCAAATAATACAGAAGCGGAAACATCGTTCACTAGAAACGTACCTGTGACGACATCCGGAATCTGCCTGGCTTGTTCCTGGGTCAGCATGTAGGCTCTAGTTCTGGGCCTAGCTTGATCGGCATCCTTCTTTCCACTACCTCCAGCTACACCTTCAGTGCACTCCCTTGACATATGGCCTGTCTTGCCACATTTGTAACATGCTGGCTTCGCACTGCACTCATTGGCATAATGCCCTACCTTCCCACACTTATAACAGGCATTCGACCCCATTCTGCATTCTCCACCATGAGCCTTTCCACATTTGAGACAAACATTAGAACTTTTACCCCACTTGCACTCACCACCATGCCTCTTTCCGCAGGTCTTACACGATCTCTTCTCCCACACTTTCTGTTTCTTATCCCTGGAGTTCCATAACTGAGTACCGGGTCGTTTAGCAGGAGTGACCCCTTTCTTCTCTTTCTCTTCGTCCCTTTCCACCCTATCATCCGCGGCCACGTCAGCATAGACCATTTCCGCGAGTCCAACAGCCGAATCAAAAGTAGCAGGTTGAATCGCCCTGACTAACATGCGGACCTTTTGTGGCAACCCCCTCACATAACACTTGATTCTCTTGACCTCAGTGTCAACCATGTCAGGCACCAACCTAGATAGTCGGTTGAACTCCGTGGTATACTCACGATGCGTCATCATACCGGCTTTTAAATTCTGGAACTTCATCTCCGTTCTTTCTACCTCGGCATCTGCACAGAACTTCTTCATTACCAACTCTTTCAAATCTTCCCACTTCATCTCTTTGATCTCTTCACGGGTCTTCCTCTGCTCCACACTCTCCCACCAATACATAGCCTCATCTACGAATGACTGAGTAGCATAACCCACAGCTTGGTCGGGACGGCATTCGCTAATGCGGATAACCTTGTCCATAGCGGTTATCCACTGGAGAGTAGCAATTGCGTCACCTAAACCAGTCAGCTTAGGCGGGTCACAACCTTTGAAGGACTTATAGCTGCACCCACCTTGTCCTCCTCTCCTATCATCGACTTTCACAGACTTATCCCCACTCGAGGCCCCTCTTTCACCTTCCCCATCCTTTCTACCATCACCACCCGCCCCTCCAGCAGTTCGTTCACGGCTTCCAGCAGATCCTTCGGGATTCAGGTTCTTCACAGCAGCAACTACAGCCTGAACAATGGCTGCTTGAACTGCAGGACTAAGTTGAACTTCCTCGTTGTTGTTCTGGTCTCCTCCAGCTGCGCTTCCTTCATCTTCGGTGTGGGAAGCTTCTTCTACCGAGGGTTGCCGGACAAGACGAGGCCTGCCACGACGTCCAGTGCGACCCCCAGCTTCAACAAATTCTCCAGCTCCAGCCATCAGTATCCTATATGAGAAAACACAAACATCATCACTCAAGGAACTATCTAGTACAAGGATAGTAAGGCTAACAGGTAATAACAGTGGCCAGTTGCGATTAGCTGATCACGTTACTTTCCGTGTCATATACACTTCCCTTTATGAGTCTATTTGTGCTGGTTCTACTTAAACAGTTTGTCAATTTAAACAGTCAATTATTCCTATCCCTATCGTTCACATATCTTTCCTTTCTCATTAATATATATCATTTAATCATACACCTTACCTTCACTGATCTTGCTTGAGCGACACATGGCATTCTTGAACTGGCATCTTCTTTCCTTTCTTACTTAAATCCCATTCTCTGTTCGAGTCTAAGCATGTAGGATGCTTAAATCTCTCGAACTTTGCTCTGATACCAACTTGTAAGGCCCCGTTACCGGTAACCCTACTTGCGTGTTGGATTTACTCATAAACACAGTTCTAAATATCAGAGTTAATTAAAAACTTTACGCGGAATATAAAACTTTCATAAAACATTACATATCAATTCATAATCATGTCTTTAAACATTCCTCTTGTCTTTCAAAATCAAAACGTAACTTATAAAACATATCGGATCTTCAGATGCCAGGCTTTAGTCTTCTGCCATGTGTCCTCCACTCAAGCCAGCTGTCTCAACCTACTCACCTGCGTGCATACTAAAAGTCAGCTACGCTGAGTGAGTTCTAGTTAAACATACACTACCATGCAATACCTTGTTACATACATACGTACTTAACCTCATAACTTTCTTTCATACACACATAAGTACTCATACCTTCATTCTTACTTACATACTTTCTTTCTTACTTACATACTTTCTTTACATTCATAATCATACGTTTTAAAGAGCCTTTCGCCCTATAACCTCACAGATATTATAAGGGTCTGGTCCCTAACATCACAGATATTATAAGGGTCTGGTCCCTAACATCACAGATATTATAAGGGTCTGGTCCTTATCATCACAGATATTATGAGGGTCTGGTCCCTAACATCACAGATATTATGAGGGTCTGGTCCCTAACATCACAGATATTATTAGGGTCTGGTCCCTAACATCACAGATATTATTAGGGTCTGGTCCCATGTTTTCGAATATTAGTAGGGTTCGATTCTCTCTTCGTTACCATACAACCATACATCATACCTCGAGTATTATTAGGGCTCGGTACCCCTTTTGTAACCATACAACCATACAACCGTCATTTCCTTCTTTTATTAACTTTCTTACGTTCATACACATAAACATACATATCATACTTGCCATATTTATAACGTTGCAACCTGACAGTACGTGCAATATCCGAAGATCGTTCACGAACCATCAAGCAATCATTCATACATATCACATATATCACCTATGGCATACACTTATCACTTTGGATAAATGTATTAACAACACATCAAGTATGCACACAGCCCCGAAAACATAACAAGGAATGGGGCTAGAAACTCACCTGGATCCTGTTACGCTCGCCGTTGATTGTAATTCCTTTCTTTAACTGGGCTCGGCTAACTGTATAATATTTACATATATCAATTACTGCTACTACTATTACTACTACTCATTTTCGATAACCGCCTTAACACATTTTCCATTAGGTTTTTAATTTATTTCATAAACGAACTTCACTTCAGGCGAATCTTGGAAACAACTTGGTTCTGGCTTGATTCGATCGAATAGGAACACGTTCGATCGAATACAACACGTTCGATCGAATAGGAACACGTTCGATCAAACAGGAACACGTTCGATCGAATATAACACTCATTCGATCGAATACAAAACTCATTCGATCGAATGAGTTGGAGACCATTCGGTTGCTTCCCTATTCGGTCGACTGGACTTGTTCGATCTACGCATTCGATCGAATGGACTGATTCGATCGACTGGTTCGATCGAATGAGTCTGATTCGACTCCTTCAAGCTGGGCGACGGAGAAACCCACGGGTTTTCCAGATTTTCCAGATTTTTTTTGACCCAAAATCGAAGTTTTTGACATGGAAATGCTCGGGATTGAAAGGGCTATCGATTCCTAGTACTTTTAAACACAAAAGCTTGCATTTTGACACCAAAACAAGGCGGTTTTTTGACCCGAAAACTCAAGTTACGTTTTTGCTCGATTTGAGGCCGAAATGGTTATGAAAACGGATGATTTTCGAGAGGGACTTACCAAAAACGATTAGGAACAAGATTGTGGACTCGGATTTGTGATTTGAGAACTTTCTCTCTCTAGCTTCTCTCTCTAGAAATGAGAGTGTTTGGGTGGGTGTAAGTGAAGGAAGATGGTGAAAATGGTGGAAGTGTCAAGAACTTTCGTTTATATACTACGGGTTTGGTTAGGCTCGGGTTGGCTTCCTACGGGTCGAGACAGGCCGAGTTCATAAAATAACTAAGCCCAAGACCCGTTCCTTACTCGACATTAAATAACTAAAACGTGAAATTACTAAACATAACTTTCTTTTATTTATCAATATAAAAATTTTAGGATGTTACACCTTAGTAGAAGTCAAATGAAGATGAGTCCATGGTATGTGACAGTTATGGATAGACATGATACTTTGCCAACACTGATAAGAACAACCACAAGTTTTACGAATGTGAAGCCGAAAGTCACACTGCAAGAGAATGCTAGACACCAAGGGAAAAAAAGAAGTGGAAAGACATGCAAGGAAAGCGTAGATATGGTTAGATTTATTGAGTCTTGACACAAATGATTAGTGAGTAATTGATAATCATGTGATCATGGAAGGAAAGTCCTCTGGAACGGAAAGGATAGAGTGGTATTATAAAAGAAGGTCAAGACATACCAGAAAGGAAGTCGGTTAAGGTAGTTTGTTACGATAGATCAGGTAGCCTGATATGCAACGGCAAACAACAATGGATTCATAGGACAACGTGAGGCTTGATTGGTCAAGAAAGAGGGAGATGTATCATCATGGACTTCATGATCAAGCTACCTTGGACAGCTATAACTCATGAATCTTACATGTTGATGCATAGCTGAGAATGAAAGAAAGTATAAGTGGTGACTTAAGGATTTCTCCGACAAGTTATGCAATGGATGCGCTCAAGAATTTCAAGAAGTGTTCTCTCTCAAGGAATAGACAAAGGGATTTTAAGAGGTAACCCTTAAGGAGAAACTAGAAAGGTTTCCTTTTTGGAATTAATATGTTTTGAACGTATTGCAAAGCAGTATATTTGCTAAAGGTTGTAATTGGACGGAATGGTTATTCAGTGCTAATTTAAAGGATAAGGAAGTAGACCATACTTGTGGTAGTGATATGCACTAGCAAAATCTGAATAAGGAAACGTATCATCAAGGACTTCATGAACAAGCTACCTAGAAAGCTAAAACTAATTAACATCACTCGATGAATGTGGGACAAAGGATAAACGGGTAAATTAGGAAGCTAAGCTGGTTCAAGAAAGAATGTGAATACATGAAGTATTCCTTTTACAAGGACTAAGCAGGTTTTGAGGACGAAACCTCTTATAAGGAGGGTAGACTTGTAACATCCCGAAATTTCTAAGAATAAATAATTAATACATTATTTATTTAAAATGGAAAAGTTTACTTAAGTTAGTAGAGAAATAAAATAGTAAAGATGGAAGGATAAGTAGGCTAATTAAATAGAATTAATTATGGACCAAAAAGGAAAGATGGGCCTAAGGTCCATGGGCTTAAGGGAGTATAAATACCCTTAAAACCCTAACCCTTTCCATTTTCATACATCTCTACACCATAGCCTACACCATCAAAACACACACTTAACCCAATTCCCGTTTTTTGAGATAAACACCCACAAAGACACAAAGATTCCCGGAGATCTAGCCGTCAAATCGGTCTTAAATTTTAACTAAGTACTCTTGACATATAAATTAAGTTTTCCACCGAAAAGATCTTCGATCAGAGGTCGGAAAGTCCAGTTTTTATCAGTAAAACCACAGCAGCTTAAAAGTGAAGATTCCGGCGACTGTTCAGCTATTCCGGCGACTGTAGCGGCGGTTTCCGGCAAATGTGAGCTGATGGATTTGTAGATCGGGACGAGACGGTTCCGTGGCCGCTTGAATCACTCAAATCGGAGTTCGTTTGATATGGTTTTTAGCATCTCGAGTGATTTCATATAAAAATCTCAAAGTTACGTTTTTGTTAAAAAGGCTTACTTTTCATGAACGGATTTTCATGAAAATTGGTAGGATGATAGATCGGGTCATGATTATTGATAAAGTAATGAACTTGACAGTAAACGGGTTAATTGGTTCGTTTCGGGTAAAGCGAGTAGTGTTCGGTTTGTTTAAAAAAAACGGGTAAACGAAGCCGAGTTTGCATGAAACTTGGTAAGATAGTAAATCGGACCCTATTATGTGAGAAAGATGTAAACTTTAATATAAATAAGTTGTCTGGAATGAAAAACGGGTAAATAGGGTAAGATACGGTTTTCCGGCACGGCGGGGCCGGAAAGACGGCGCCGGAGAGTGTGGTACGAGGTTAAGGTCTTGTCAGGGAATGTTTTGACCTAATCCTAGTTCGTTAGCGGGAACGTGACGAACTAACCATGTTTCGTTAATGGAGACATAACGAATTAGCGAGTAGTTCGTTATGCCCCTTCGTTAAGCCGAAATGACGAATTAGAAACAGCTCATTATGAAGGGATAACGAACTAGAGGTAGTTCGTTAAGGTCCAGTTCGTTATGATGACCAGTTCGTTAAGGTCCGGTTCATTACAAAGATCAGTTCGTTATTACGAATAGGTTCATTCGTTAAAAACCCCATTCGTTAACGGCTGTATACGAACTAGAAGTTTGGTAGAATTACATAATGGTCCCTGGACTTAGAAAAGGATGATATAATTACATAATAGCCCTTGGACTTTGATAATTTATGAAAGATACCTTTAAAGGTTAACGAGTAACGATTAACTAACCGGGTAAAGACTCAATGAAGTAAAACCGGCTTAGACACTTAAGATTTATTAAGTAAACAATGAGAATGGCTAGAGTAATAATTAATATTGTGTTCATTAAACAGTTAGTCGCGCACAGCTAAAGAAAGGGATAACTATTAACGGCGAACGTAACCGCAATCAGGTGAGTTTCTAGCCCCATTCCTTGTTATGTTTTCGGGGCTGTGTTCATAGTCGATGTGATTAGTTAATACAATTACCTTAAGTGGTAAGTGTATGCCTTATATGATTTATGTATGAATGAATGCTTGACGGTGCGTGAACGATATTCGGATATTGCATGTACCACCAGGTGATAGTTTGAAGATATGATTGATATATATGATGTGTAGATGATGTGTGTAAGTATGAAAGTTATAATTATGAATATATAGAAAAGTATGGTATGGTTGTGATGTGGTCTAAATTATACATATTATTAAATAAATATTTCCTACACTTTTGAGTATAGTTGAGATTGTTTTTAATGAATTTTACTAGTTCGTTGTTCATATTTAAAGTTTAAAGGTTTTAAGAAAAAATGAGCTAATATGAAGTGTTTTTACTAAACTTGAGAGCACCGAGTAATTACTCAATTATTATTATTTTTATTCTCCATGTTTACTGAACTTGAAATATATATTAAAATTTTATTAAACATATGATTTAATAATGGTCAAGAAAAGAATTATAAACACTTGAATTCAAATTACAAATGGTTAATCGTTTTGGACAATGGCTATTCATTTATATTATTATGTTACAATAAAATTAAACTAATATAAAAACAAGAAAAAGGGTCTGGGTCTTTCAACGAAACAATTTTAATGTATTTATTTATTTTAGTTTCAACTTAATTGATTTTATTTGAGCTTAAAATTAATTATTCTCTGTAGATGAAGTGGGCCGCCATTCATGTGTTTCTAAAGGAAATTGAAGTCGGTAACAGTTGACTTGTGCTACAAGATTATAAAGAATAAAAAGAGGTCACATGAGAAGATTGGGAGAACCCTACGGAGTTTGACCAAGACCTATTGCTGCAAGAAAGAAGAATATTTTTATAGAAGAAGGCCTTTGGTATAAGTGGAGATCGTTTGGGTTCAACACCTACTCATTCAAGCATCATCACTATTTGGTTTGAATTTATTATTTTAATTATGAGCTTGGTTGTTGAACTTAGTTATTTTTGTTTCTTTGATTTTAAGATGCTAAGCTAAACTTATTAGACTGCCTAGGCTTGTGATGAACCTTTGTTGAAGTTTGATTTTATTTGGAGTTTGCTTTTCGTTATTTATGAATTAGTAAAAAGTTTAATATTTTTTATTCGATGCACATGGGTGCTTGGTTTTATTTGATGAGTTTTATTGTTTCACAGTTTCCTTGGTGATTGTCTGTCATATAATAGGATTCTGTTAGGTCATTTACTGTGTGTTCTTGACTAGTCTGTGATTGATTTATAATAAGATCATAGAAACAATATTATTAATTAAATAAATAGAAGTGCGCTGCTAATCTAAAAAGTTGTAAGGTGATAGATTATTTGATAGGTTGTTGTTGATTAAGATTGCTAGACTTAGTTCTTCGTAAGGAGTCCGTCTAGGTTTGACTTTTTAACTTTGTCTATTGAGTCGAATGCATTTATTAAACTACCTTTGATTTCCGCGCTGTAAGGTAGGTTGTCGTTTTAAGGTACCAGTTCATAATTAATTAGATAACTGTAAGGAAGTCTAATATTAAATTGGTGTTTTTAAGAACTTAATAGAAATTCATAGGTGTCTTTTTGAAGAGTCAGGGGTCCTGTTCGGGTTTTCTTTTAAGTGATTATTTTATGATCCCAATTCCATAACAAGCATTTTTCTAATAACTGATAACTGAATCTTTGGGGATTCTAGCCTAGGTGGTTTTTCATCGTCATCTTATTTAAATCAATTAAAATTGTCTTTTGTTTATTTTACTTATTTTCATAATCAGTTTAAATTTATGTTTCTTTTAAAGTAAAAACCCCCCTTTTATAATAATAATAATTAATTAGTCGTTTCAGTAAGTCGAATATAATTAGTTAATATACGTAATTTAAAAAGTCTCGTGGGTTCGATATCCGGACTTACTTAGCTGTACTAGAGTCGACCGGTTCACTTGCCGGTTAGTAGTTTTAGTTAAGTTAAGAGTCTAGATTTATTACTTAGTGTCTAGATTAGCTTATTTTTTAGTTAATAAATATTAGACTACTTTTAGCACATCAAGTTTTTGGCGCCGTTGCCGGGGACTCTTGGCGATTGCGATATTAGCTTTGATTGGATTTACTTGCTATATACGTGCTATTATGTTTTTTTTTGAGTTTTTAGGGTTTTAGTTAATTAAATTTTTACGTATTTATTTTTTTGCTTTGAGTCGTAGGTGTCTAATTGTCTATGTCTTTTGCTTATTTAAATTCTTGTAATTATGTGTGAAATTTGTGGCGGTCCTCACTTTACCATTAAATGTCTATACTATAGTGCTCACCCTAATTGTGATACGTGTGGTGGTCTTCATTTAATTCATAGATGTTCATATTATTGTACTAACCCCTATGCGCAGCAACAGTCTTATCTTTCACAGGGTCCCTGTCATATTTTTATAACGAACCGGATCGAGGATATCAATACAAACAAGGGAAAGATTATGGTCAACATTCCAAAAGCAGCCCCAACAGGGGTTCTGAGGAGTATTTGAATAAGATCGAGGAATTGTTGACCCGACTATTAGAGAAGGATGCCCAATACCAACAAGCATTAGCTGAACATGATGCTATGCTAAGAAATCAACTATCTGTTTTTGCAGGTCTCCAAGATGCAGTTAAAGAAATCTCTAATAGTTTCCGCATCATGTTTACTCATTCATCATGTATGAGGATCTTCATTTATATCTTTTTAGGGTATTTTTCCCTAATAAATTTTCTACTACTTGGTTTACTTGATTATGTTTCAAGTATTTTTCCTTTGCTGTTTTCAAACACTTCTTAGTTTTTGTTTGTTGTAACCCCTTTGCTATTCATATAGTAAATTTTGGGGTAAAGCTAATGTCGTATTTTCTTCTTCCTTTTCTGTCGGAAGTTGCCCTGTTCTTTTGGTCGAATAATAGTCGACTTTTTATACGTTAAAATTTAAATGTAAAATGTTCCTATCTTATCCGTACTTTTCTTATCCCAAATTCTTATATATATATATATATTTTGATGTTGTTACTTTAAGTATTAAACTAATAACTTATAAAATAATGAAATAAAATTTTTATTTTATTACTTGATCAAAGCCTAGGTATAACTGAATACCTAATTCGCTAAGATCGATGGCTCTGATACCAACCTATCACACCCCGACTTACGGCCTAGGCGTGTGACCAACAGTTGGTACCGGTTTTGTAAATGTATCAGAGTTTAGCGGAAGTCTTTAAAAATTATATTTTGAAATAAAGCTTTATTTATAATAAAATATTAATATATCTTTTATCAGAGTTTGTTTTTTTAGTGAAAGACTTTTAAAAATATTTATTATAAATTATTTATATAATTTTGAAATCATTATTAATAAAATATAATTTCTTTTGTTTGAAAAAGCTTCTCGGGTAATAAATACCCAAGTATTTGTTTTATAAATCGTTGTTTAAATCCTGTTGTTTTAATAATTTAAAACAATAAGCCATCTCTACCTTGCGAACATCCACTTCATGAATGGCTCCAATTCTTGATACTGTAATTTTCCTGAAATGTTAGAAAATACGTCAGCGATATGCTGGTGAATACGCTGACGCTAAAAATATTTTCTTTTACTTTATTACCCCTCGAGGGTTACGCAAGCCTCGGCCCATCTTGGCTAAGGAATAACAAAGTTAAAACAATATCATTATAAACTCGAGTCTCTACACTAGGCCACCCCAGCAAAACATCTCAGTGTTTCGACATACTTAGGTACCATAAATATACACATGGTCAGTCTCACTCGAACGTACTTAGGTCCGGCCCACCGTGGCTGGAGGTCGTGACCAAGCGTGGTGCGATGTGCCCACCGCATTTTACCACATATGTAAGGATCCAGACAAACGTATACTACAGCCTGAGGGCTATGCTTTTACTCTTATTCATAATGTCTTTAGAGCCACTTAGTCTCATGTAAAGTTTTTCATATAACACGTTTGACTCGTTTTAAAACAAGTTTGTAAAAGTGGGGCGTATTCATCTTTTCGATTTGGATCGACTTCAATACATCGTCCGATGGTCTTTACCGTTGCTACCTCGCACATATAGTACGAGTATAGCCTTTTCTTTTGGATCAGCTTCAATACACTGTCCGAGGGTCCTTCCCTCTTCTTTGTAACCTCACACCTATAGTACGAGTATAACTTTTTTTTAGTCGGATATACAATCCGGTTTAAGACCTCTAGTCTCTTTTGTAAAATCTTTACCTCGATTTAATTTCTTTGTGAACCTTTAGTTCAAAACATCTTTTTTTTTATTTTTAAACTTTAAGTTTAAAATATTATTTCTTTCCTTCCCTTTTCAAGTTAAAACTCTTTATTTTTAACTTATTCTTTCGCAAGATAAACCTCTAGTTTAACTTGTTTTCTTTTTCTTAAACTCTACGTTTCTTCTTCATTAAGAAACATATATTTTTCTTTTACTTATTATTTAAGAATAATAAACTTAAATATTATCAACTATAAATATGTTTGAACCTATAGTCCAAATCATATATCTCTTATTCTTTAGCTCGATATGTTTTCCTTTCCAAAATATACGTTTCCAAAACGTATACTTATATATATATATCATTTATATAAATAATATAAACAATATATATATTTTCATTTACTTAATATATCTTTAAATAATATATTTATCTTTATTTAATAAAGATTATATTATTTTATTTGTTTCTTCATTATTTCTCTCTTTATTATAACAATCATATATTATCTTTATTTTTATGCTTTCTTTGCTTTATTTTCTTTTTGTTTATTTTCGAGGTATTGACTATACCCTTGACTACGGTCTAAGCCTATATTATTTTATTAATATTTTATTCGGGCATTATGCCTACTTTGTTTGGCTTATTAATTTCTAAACTCATGGGCAGCACTTCGACGTTGGCACGTATATCGAGAATCTTGATCAGCACCTCCTTGGCACACAAATCGAGTCACACCGGTCTTTAAGTATTTCGAGGCAGGTGTCAGGTCGTCTCGGGTCGGTACGTACTTCGAGGCGAAACGTCGGGTCGTCTCGGGTCGGCACGTACTTCGAGGCGGAACGTCGGGTCGTCTCGGATGGAACGTCGGGTTGTCTTGGGTCGGTACGTACTTCGAGGTGGAACGTCGGTTGTACCGGGTCGGCACGTATTTCGAGATGGAACGTCATGTCGTACCGGGTCGGCACGTACTTCGAGATAGAATGTCGGAGTTTTTTGGTCACAAAAAGCGAGGTGGTCGGCACATGTTTATCAAGGTATTTTTAGAGAGATGTTAGAGAGAGAAAGAGTGTGTGAAAATTGGTGTGAAAAATGAGAAGCCATAACTTGCTATTTATAGAAAAATTTCTGGAGACCCGTCGCGATACGCAATGGGCCTAGACATAGCTACGAGGAGTCACGCCGTAGGCTAGCCACGTGGTGAAATCGGTGCCACGTGGTTACACGTGGCGGACTTTACGCCACATGGTGACACGTGGCAGGACACGTGTCACCTTGTCGTGACTTTATGCCACGTGGAGACACGTGGCAGGACACGTGTCACCGTGTCAGACCTCGTCATCGCGATACGCGATGACGTTTGGTCTACGGCTGTCGCGTATCGCGATCGGGCCTGGTGACAAATTTTTCATTTTTGATTTTTAAGTTTAAAATTTTGTCATTTTTGGTCCTTTATCTTTTTGAACTTGGTATTTTTGACCCGTTATTTTCGTGATGTTACAAACATCATTTTCATTCTCAAGATTAGGAGAAGGGCCAACATGAACACTCTCATCAATTACATGATTGTTAAAATGTTTTTGGAATAAATATTATTACATACTGAGTTGACAATAGATGAATCAAAAAGTAAATTTTATCTCCACAACCATTGTTTGTTTCCACACACCCACTTTCTTCTACACAACCTGCTAAAGAAGGTGAACTAGCATTATGACTTACTGAAGAAACTATTGATTCAACTGTCTTGGGAACAACAGGAACAAATGTCTGTGACTTTGGCACATGACCAATGCCATAGAACATTTCATCCTCAGGTGGGGAATTTAAGTCAAAGTGAGGAAAGCTAGTATAGTTATCATTAAAAGGAGGTTGAATTGCAGTACTATCATAGCCTAATCATGTCTTTATATTTAACCCATCTGTGCCCCAATTATTTTATTCAGTTTCTCAGAAGCTAACTCAAAGTTCTCAATTTTAATTTTTCTTAGGGCTAAATCAAGTTCTAACTCAACAATCTTAGCATTTAACTCAACTACATGATGTTCATGATGCTCAGCTGATTTTTGAGTAATAAAATTTTTTCCCCTAAGTTTAGCCATATCATTACCATGAGTATTAATAATCCTAGTAGCATAAATCTTTTCAGCCTTTTAAGATCTTCATTCTGACATTTAATGCTACGTATTTGATCTAGAATTTTAGCATTATGATTTCTATAGTGTAAGACCTTATCAATACAAGCTTGTGTGCAAAGTTTGTGTACCTCGGGAATGAGAGAGGCAGGTGTAGGAATCCAATCAGTGGTGCTTGATGAAGTGCTAGCTTGATCGGTGAAAGCCATCCCAGCAAAGGTCAGAGGATTCTTCAGTTCCTCAAATTGATCATCTTCCTAGTCAGGTTGGGTTGATTCAGCAGTTCTTGTGATCATGGCCTTTGAGCTCGACTTGAAGTTTCCCTTAGATCCACTTCCTTGTCCGATTCTGGGAACTCTTGACTTTGAGGAGTAGTTGGGAACTTGCCTCTTTTCTGATCTCCTGGCACCTTCATTATCCGACATCTCCATGATCTTGGTGTCACCCACGGCCATCGGTGGATTAGTGCATTCCTTTGCAAAGTGACCAGGTTCTCCACAGTTGTAACATCTTAGCTTGTCCTTCTCAAACCCAATGTTCTTCCCATGCTTCTTCATTAAGTCGGTAGCTCGGTGAACAACCATGGCCATCTGGTACTTGATGTCCATTTTCTTGGGATCTTTCTTATTGATCTCAGGTTGATCTCCTTGCTCAAAGGAAGGAGGAAGCAACTTTCCTTGCAATAACTCCTCGTGGCATGCCATAAAATCATGAAACAGTGCCACGTTGGAGTCATCAAGTGAGATGGTTTGAGGAGTAGAGTAGGCTGGAGTGCTTGTTGTTGATTTGATCCCATGAGCCTTTAGGGCTTGTGCTATGGCTTTGTCAATAGCAGTTTGGAAGGAACTGGAGTTTGTGCTTGATAAAGCTTGTGGTGCAGTAGTAGTCTTGAAATTTGAGCTTGCATTGGGAGCAGCAGTGTGAGCTTGGCTTATGAATGCCGTGCTTATACCAGATCCAGTAGTCACACTTTCTTTGGAGAGAGAACTTAAGTGATTACTCATCCTTAATTTTTCTTCCGTTTCAAATGACTTGATGATGGAGGTCAAGTCAGCAAGACTGGTAATCAGTAGGTTGGTGGTTCTCTTGATTGTTATAACACTGCTGTTCCAGGAGTAAGGAAGAGAGTTGTGCAGCTTGTCATTGATCTCAATTTGATCATATTTAATACCAGCACTGTTGATTTTAGTGATCAAAGTTTCAAATCTTGAGATGAGACTAGCTATAGTTTCTCCTTGAACATGATTAAACATGTTGAACTCTCCTTTTAACATCCCTTTCCTGCTGTTTCTCATTTCCAGGTTGCCTTCAAATTTGTTCACCAAGGAATCCCATAGTGTCTTGGCAGTAGTGTAATCTTTTAGAGTTAAAGCAATTTCCCTCGTGAGGCACACACTAAGAACACCTAAGGCTTTGTTGTCTTCAGCAAGCAATCTTCTACCAGTGTCATCGTAATCAGCCACCTGTTTAGGAACTTCACCATCAGTAGTAGTAGTAGTAGTAGTCATAGGACGGTGTGGACCTTGCTTAAATGGTCTAATAAGATTGTAGTCAATGATTTTAAGATAATTCTTAAATCTCCATTTGAACTCGTCAAAATCATTGTCCCATTTCATTAGCTTTGGTGGCTTTGTTGTAGTTCCAGCCTCATTCTCAAACATTACACAGCTTCTCACAGCCTCATTGGTAACTTCCACACTTGGATTTTCCATTGCTTAATCAACTTTAAGATCAATATACTTGAAACAAAATTTGATAAAACAAAAGTAAAAAGAATTCGAATGGGTATTCGAATAGGTGCTCGAATGTAATATAATTCAGCACAAGGTGTTCAAAGAAGTTTATTCGAATCAGAAGATCAAATTTAGTGATTTTTATTCGAATGTAATGTTCTATTCGAATGTAATTAAATTCGATTCGAATAAAACTGACTTTATTTGAAATTGGCTTTTTTTCTAATCGACAGTTGATTTGATTCGAGTGGATTTGATTTGATTTGAATTGAATTACCTTGTGTTTAATTAGACTACAAACGAGCTCGAATAGAATGCGAGTCGAATAGGTTTTGTACTCGAATTTGCTTTCTATTCAAATGGTTTGAAATGTATTTTGGGAAAGTCTACACACAAATTTCCTGCCACCTTTTCAAAACACTCCCTTTACGTGTATAACACAACTTTTGAGTAAACTTTTGTAAATCTACAGAAAATCTAACATAATCACTATTTCAAACATCATCTTTGAAGATTTAAACACCACTTTTTATAAACTTTAACACAATTTATTGAAGATATGAAGCTTGAACACACTTTATTTTTGAACTTTTGAAGACTTTATCTTGAACAAGTGAACCCGAACACCCACAAAACCTCTTGAAAATCCGTCTTTTTACACAAACAAGAACAAAACCCAAGGTTGTGACCCAAGATCTACAACTAGTAGAGCCCGAAAGCTCCGATACCAATTATAGGTCCCGTGGTCGGATCTAACAACACACTAACTATTACTAGTTATCTTGGATCAACCTTTCAACTAGTTGGCAGAAACAACTAGCTAGGACCGAGATCTCGGATCTTATTTATGGTTTATTATTGTCGTGAACTAAGGAGAGAAATAGAGAGTTTGTAGGTTTAGAGAATAATATTTGCAAAGGGTTACTTTGTGTATGTGATGCACACACAATATAGAGTGTGTGTATTCCCATACACATCTTTCATATAAACTGGCCCAGTGGGCTACAAATACAAATGACCTCGGGCCCAAACATACAAAAGATAAACAAACTAAATACACGTAACAAATACAAAAGACAAATCTAGAAACGGGCCTTACAATCTCCATATGCGTAATGTAGGTGCATATGCTTTTCACACATGATGTTAATTCAAAAGAAAATTAAAATGTTGCTACTCTTTGAAATAGAATACGCAAAAATGAAGACGTAGGTTTACAAAATTGTTATGCTTAAACTATCTCGGCTCAGGTTCGGCTCCTTTTCAAGTTTAATTAATCTTGAGCGAAATTATTTTCTAACGTGATTCGAGTTACAAGCTATTTGAAGAGCACTATATTACAGGAGTAATTTATGAATGTTTTTAGAGGAAATCACCTTAACGATTGATTTGATCGATCAGCTTTCAATATTGGTCTTGACTTTGACAACTTTTACATTTTTTTAACCAACAACATAAGTCCCTCAATCAGAATGCGACTTATAGACTTAAAGCCATGAACCAACTAATTTATGCCATGCCAACACCAATTACGAGTAATCAAGTATCAAGAAAAATGTTATGAAGATAGAGAACAATAAGGGTGAAAAAGATGACGATGTTGAACACGAAGACGTTTGGGGTTTATGAATACAAAACAATAGGAGTATAAAGTTCTAGTTGACATTTTCGCAGGTCAAATCGACGATATAAGACTGTCCTCGGTAGTTTAAGATTTGAAAGGCATGTCAAAAAGGGTGTTGTAAAATGGAGTAAAAACTAAAAAGTTTTACTATATGTTGTTCTTGGAGTCCAGACGAAAAACGATGAGGTGAAACTTTTGTTATATTATTTTTTAAAAACACTTATATTTTCATTGTAAGCATACTTATGAAAACTAACAAGTTTGATATGTGAAACTTATTAATTAAAGAATATAAATCATAGTATTTTATCAAAACTCATAGGTAGCTTAATAAGCATAAATACATCTACAAGTATCGGCCATCAGGCATCGGCCGGCCGCTCTTTTCCCTCTTTTAGCTACATATTCATTGTGGCACTTGTTATATTCACATGGAAAAGAGTCCCAAGTTTCTTCACATGCTTCGCTAATCATCACCATGCTTCCTAAAGTAGTTAGACATATATTGATAACAAAAATAGATAATAAGTTATTAGAAATGTATTACTCATATGCATTAGGGTTGGAAGCGAAACATAAACAATCTATAAGCGTTTGTAGCTTACCGGAAATTGTGAGGATAAACAAAATTGTAATATAAAGCTTCATAGATGTCATGCTTATAAAATCTTGATAAATTGAAATAAAAAGATTGTGAAAGAGTGTGATTCCTTCAAATGGTTCAAGCACTATATATATTCAGAAAATTAGATGAGCTCCTGCTATAAAATTTTGAATGGTTACATGATATAAATAAGTCACAATCCTACTATACTATTAAAACAAATTAGTTTGGTGTCATATGTCCCTTGCCTATTGGACGATTGCCTTTCCTTCCAAAATTATCTTTTACTTCTCTATTTTTCTTACCAATTAAATAAATCAAAAATAAATTCAATTCCTAATAATTAAAATACTTAATGTATTCATTTAAGTCAATATACCGGTTTCTAATTTTAGATTTTAACTGCTTTTTTATTTTGAGAGTTACATAAAATTTGTAACTAACAATCACTTAATAGGAACAAATTCATCAATAAATGTAGATTGTTATCTTTTTTTTTAACGTTCACATCTAATTAGTTAAAATTGGACCAAATTCATCAATAAATGTAATTTCATTTAAGTTTTTCGTTCAAATTATCATCAAAGTTTATGGTAATTAAATTTTATTTATTTATTATAAACAATAATTTTGTTTTACATGTGTCATTATTAACAAAAATCTCGGTCATTCTTTTTAATTCGTAATAAATATAGTTGAAAATTAATTTTTCAACCTACTCAATATTATATAAAATACACTATATACTACAGTATATTGATTTGGTCAAACAAGTTAAACAATCATAATGATTCTTTCGAAAGAGGAAACTTAATTTATGCAAAATAAAATCCAAACAAACTTTTCATAACTTATTGAATTATTATTTATATAGAAAGAACATAATTTATGCTAACCATAAAAACTTGGTCTTCCCTTAAAATACTTTTATCATAAACTTTCACACATAAACTTCAAGCCTATATATTAAATACTTGAGCTTACAAAATATGTCACTCTTAAATTGTCACTCCTAATACTTTGTGGGTTATTAACTCGGAGATTCAATAATTTGGAAGTGTTGATAACATTTTAAGTTGAATGATATTATAAGTTTGAAGATGTACGATTTGTTTGTAAAATACGCTACTTTGTATAATCGATATAACTATACGTCAGTCTATGTAACTTATTGTTCTCTGCATGATATAAGATTTCTAAATTTTTCACATGTTAATCGTATTTTTTTTATTTCATATTTTAGATGTCTTCAAGTTCCAAGAGACGCACTAATTCTCAATCATCATCTTCCAATAAGAGGAATAATACAAATGGTTAGTGAGTTTAATAATTTAAGGTTACTCTCTAAATACTATGTTATAATAATAATAATTTTGTTTGCAAAACGTGCAGTGTCATCGTCTAGACAACCATTGCGTATCATATCCAACGGTAATAATTTTTTTTATAAACTTTCAATTGATTTAAAATGTTAATATTTTATGACCGTCTTTTTTATTAGATCTAAAATTTTATGAGATATACGACAAGTAACATGAAGTTTGAGGACCATTTAGAGTATAGCTCGAACCATGGTAGGACCTGGTCACCAAATGCGTGTTCTTACTGATGTAAGATTTCTTGAAATTCATATTTACAGTTTTATTTTTATATGTTGAGAGCTCCCTCTATGCATATTTGCAGTTTAAGGACGATTTGGAGACTAGCTCTAGCCATGGTAGGACCGGGTCACCAAAGTTCCACCTACTCCTTCCAAGATTCAATAGACATGTTGAAGGTTTTGAGATATACGAAAATATTGTTGATTTATTTCCTTATCGAAATTATCATGCTAATTATTCCGATTACATTCATTGATAATTCTTACTAATTTGCTTTTTAATAGTTCAGTATATCTAACATTACTTTATTTTTAATAATTTTAGTTTATGACAACCCAAATTGGTAGATTGGCTAATTCATGAAAAAGGTATTTGATGTAGAGTGAGTTGGTTGTGTTTGTTTTGATCATTACTAATGTATTTTATTTATTAATTTTCTATCATTTTTTATTTTATATAGCTTAGATAATTCATATAAATTAATCTTTATTATATGAATAACAATCTTTATATTTTCTGTGTTAAAAATTTTGAATCTTATATTGAAAGTTTTAACAATTATTTATTGAACTTTCAAAAAATGGAATGTTTTTTTATAATAATATTTACAATTCTTTATTTCTGTTTTAAAATTTAAAATTGGCCATTATTACAACAATCTTTTTTTAGTTTTTAGTAGTATTCAATCCCAACAAACTTTTCATCTTTTATATTTTACCAAATTTTAATTAGCATAAATGACATATTTAATATATATGGGAAGTTTTAAATAATTTACTTTTGAATATACTTGAAAGTTAATAAGTTTTGTATTAAAAACGCATTAATTTATTTGACCAAGTTTATATATGGTGTATTACTTATTTCAAATTTATATTTAAAAAATCTTATATATTTACTATAATTGCTTATTTATTTTAAAATATTCATCATCTTTAATTTTTATGATACATTCTAATCATTTATACATTTATTTATTTATATTTTTAAGAATCGAATTTGACCACTCTTTTTTAGTTTTAATATTCTCCAATCTCAATAAACTTTAAATCTTTTATATTTGACCAATTTTTGATTAGGCATAAATGCCAAGAATTACCGATTTGTCTAAATTATTTCGTTCAAATTAAAAAATAAACTAATAAACTAAATAGAAAATAAAAACTTTCCATATTTTATATTTGACCAATTTTTCATCAGGCATAAATGTCAAGATTAATGTATAAAATTGAAAAAGAATTATCTAATAAATTTATTGTTAAATAAGTTAATGATGCTAAAGTCTTGTCAATAATTTCGTGATAATTAAAAAAATTAATAGTATATTGTTTAGTTAGTAAATTTCTAAAAAAAGGAAAGTTTTTTTATAATAATATTTACATTTATTTATTTTTTTTTAAAAAAAACCAAAATTGACCACTCTTGTAACAATCTTTTGAAGTTTTTAATAGTTTTCAATGTCAACAAACTTTCCATTTTTTATATTTGACCACATTTTTTATTAGTATAAATGGCAAATTTAATGTATATTAAAAATTTAAATACTTTACTTTTGAATATACTCGAAAATTAATAAGTTTTTTATTAAATACACATTAATTTATTTGACAAATATAATATGTTGTTTATTACTTATTTCAAATTTATATTTAAAAAATCTTAGATATTTACTATGATTGCTTATTTATGATAAATATTCATCATCTTTAATTTTAATGTTACATTTCGATCATTTATACATTTATTTATTTCTGTTTTTAAGAACCGAATTTTTAACACTCTTTTGTAGTTTTTATTAGTCTCCAATCTCAATAAACTTTCCATATTTTATATTTGAATAATTTTTAATTAGGCATAAATGTCAATAATTACCAATTTGTCTAATTTATTCAGGCTAAATTAAAAAATCCTACTATACTATTAAAACAAATTAGTTTGCCTCCACATGCCCCTTTCCTATTGGACGATTTCCTTAATTTCCAAATATAGCTTCCACTTCTCTATTTTTCTTACCAATTAAATAAATCAAAAATACTAATAATTAAAATGCTTAATTAAAATAGTTATTGTAACCATTAACCTAAAACCCGGTTTCCAATTTTCTTTTCTTTCATCTTCAATTCCAAATACACGCTCTCTTTCATACTAAACCTTTTAACCTAATCAACCAAAGCCTCCATTCAATCGGCCATTATTGGATATCAATCGGATAATGATTTCATTAGGTTCTTCATATAAAATCGACACCGGATATCGGATTATAAATTGGGCCATCGACGGTAAAACGAATTGTCCGTTATTTGATAATAACGATTGATTTGATTCCATCCGGGAAACGATTTCAGAAGATCCATGACGATTATTAATCAGATCTTCACATCGATGGTTAGTATTTTACATTCTTAGGTTAGTATCTTCACATCGATGGTTAGTATTATATTTATGTAACATCCCAAAATTTCAAGCAATAATATTTTAAATTATTTCTTATGATAAACGAGTTTACTTGATTTGACAAGGAATAATAAAATATTAAGAGGGAATTAAGTAGACTAATTAAAAAGGAATGAAACATGGACCAAAGAGGAAAGATGGGCTTAAGGTCCATGGGCTTAAGGGGTATAAATACCCCCTTAAACCCTAAACCTTTCCTTTTCCATCCATCTTATCCATTTTTACACCTTAAAACACACACTTAAGCCAACCATTTCCTCCCTAGCCGCCGGCCACCCTCCGATTACGCAACCGAGCATCATAGCTTAGGATCTTCAATCATACAAGCAAGATAACAAGTCCAAAATCGTATACCAAGCAAACCGTAACCTAGAAACATAAAAAGAGGTATGTTTTGATCTTAAAGTTTACGTTTTTATTAACGTTTAGTCTTGAAACTTAGAATGAGATTATATCAGGTGTCAATAAAACGTAAAGATGCGAACTTGACGTTAGAAACGAACTTAACGAACTCGCGGCTGCTTATGTCACGATTAAAATGAACCCTAGACCTAGTATTGAACGTTTTAATCTTAAAGGTCCAAACTTTATGCACTTTCGGATCGTGTTTAATCCAAAAATGGCCACGGGAATGTTTGCGGGAATTATTAGCATCTTATCAAGGTATTGCACGTTAAAACGGGATGATTATAGAGGTTTTGGGATGAGCCGTAGCTGCTGCTGGGTAACTTCGCCAAGCAAGTTCGCCCAGCATGTTCGCTAAGCAAGTTCGTCTGTCCTATATGTTCGCTTAAGCATATAAGTTCGCTCACTGCTAATTTCGCTGAATGTTAACTTCGCCAAGTTAAGTTCGCTGGAAGATATGTTCGTTTAAAGCTAAGTTCGATGGACGCCTAAGTTCGCTTACTTAAGTTCGCCTACACTTAAATTCGCTAAAGTTTAGGTTCGCTTGAAAGTTTAAGTTCGTTTAAATTAAGTTCGCCTAACACGTATGTTCGCTTACATTTAAGGTAATGAATCAGATAGCGAATCAGACTTAATTCGTCATGAAGAATGAGTTAACGAGTTAGAAAATAAATTAAAATCCTAATGGAAAATGTGTTAAGACAGTTAATGTAAATAAAATTTTTCCAAGCTGACCTGCCAGGGGCTCTGCCCCTTGGACCCTGCTAGGGGCTGCCGCCCCTAGAACCCCACTGCCAGGGGTGCTGCCCCCGGACCCCTGTTCGTTGTGGGATATAATTGAACTAGAAACGCAATATAGATAGCGATAGTTGATTGATACGTGTAATTGTTATACAGTTATCCGTGCACAGCTCAAGAAGGGAATAACAACTAACGGTGAACGTAACCGTGTTCAGGTGAGTTTCTAGCCCCATTCCTTGTTATGTTTTCGGGGCTGTGTGCATACTTGATGTGATTAGTTAATACACTTATCCTAAGTGATAAGTGTATGCCATATATGCATTATGTGAAATGTATGAATGATTTCTTGTCGGTACATGAACGATCTTCGGAATTGCATGTACTTAGAGGTGCACAAATCGGTTTTTTTTGAAAAAACCGGTTCGGTTATTAACCGGACCGGTTTTTTTTGTCCAGAAAAAAACCGGTTCGGTTAATAACCGGACCGGTTATTAACCGGTTTTTATTGCTGAAAACTCAAACCGGCCAAACCGGTTTGGACCGGTTTAAAAACCGGTTAGAACCGGTTATTAAACCGGTTTTTTATAACCGGTTTTTAATAACCGGTCTAACCGGTTAACCGGTTTTTTTTTTTTTTTTTTTTTTTTTTTTTTTTTTTTTCTTTCTTTTCTTTAGGGTTTAGGGTTTAGGGTTTCGTTGTTAGCATTCTTTGCTTGGAAGATTAAAAACACATAACTTTCATTTATAGCTTTTACATTAAAAATACAAACATTAAATCGTTATCGCATATTCGTAACTCAAAAATACAAACATTAAAGAATGCTTAGACACGATTACATTAACAAGTTGATGTTTGTTACTCATTTTCTTCGCTACCCGATCCCGAGCTATTCCTTAGGTAATCGTCGTACGCGGCTTCTTCATCGGTCATTGGTTGAATGTGTCCTTGATTGACCTCGTCTTCATACAAGGCCGCCTCATAGTCCATTTCCCCCTCGAGTGAGCGTTGATGTTGTGCCCTGTCTAAAGAGTCCAAGTAATCCTTGTAGCAAATCGACATCTCTACAGCTGCTGGAGTGAGTCGAGTCCTCCTAATCGATATAACCCTGCCAGAAACAGAAAAAGCAGACTCCGAAGCTACCGTGGAAGCTTGGACCGTTAGTAAATCTTTGGCCATGGCGGCGAGGATCGGAAACTCATCCTCCTTACCTCTCCACCAAGCCAGCAAATCAAGACTTCTAAATTCATCCGGAGTCATGTGTTTCACAAAGTTGGTACCACCATACCTTCCAAGTTCACTGCTTGGGGTGTTTACCCTTTGACGTTTACCGGCGTCTTCCCAAATCATGTAGTACATCCCCATTTCAAGGTCGGTTTGGGATTGGGATTGGGCAACAGCTCTTAACGAGTCATGAATTTGGGAAGACGACCCGTGTTTTGTAAGGTAAACATCATACATGTTTGCCAATGTGGTGTTGAAATCATTCTTTAAAGTTTGGCTATAATAGGGGTTTTGATCGTCGTTTAACCCTAGCTCATCACAAATTTTTTCTATTAAAGCTTCAACACCACCAACATTGATGCAAGGGTTTAACGCAGCCGCACAGGTCAAAACAGCGGGTAGTTGTTGAAAATATTTTATAAATTTTTCTTTCATTTTTGCACCCATATCAAAATAAGGTGCACCCCTACAATGAATTTCAGTCAACTTTGTGCACATGACAGCAATTTTTGGTAAAGCAATGGGGCTTGTTGGATAGTAAACCCCGGATAAACTAGTTGTGCAAGATTTAAAAATTTGAAGAACCTCCGTAACGATCTCAATCAATAACCAGTTTCTAGGATCGTACGGTGCACATTTACCCCTACTTGACATTATTTGATGAAACGCAACTAGTGATTCTTTTTGTTGGATGGCTTTCTCAAACATATCACAAGTCGAGTTCCATCTTGTTGGACAATCCCAATTGGGCCCCAACCATTGACAATTAGCTTCATCACAAAATTTTTTGTATCTTGAAAATGTTTTATTGTTGCTAAAAACATCTCGTAACATTCTTTTAAAATTGTTTCTTTGCGTTTCGATCACGTTTAACCCATCTTGCACGGCCAAGTTGATAATATGTGCAATGCATCGGCTATGAAAAAACGCTCCATCACAAATAGGTTTATACTTTAATTTTAAATGGCCAACCGCGGCCGTATTGTTGGACGCGTTATCAAACGATATTGAAAAGATTTTATCTTCAATCTTGTATTGTCGAATGACTTTATCCAAGAGTTTAAAAATATTTCTACCCGTGTGCGGGTAATCAAACAATTGAAACGCAACGGTTCGTTTCATCATTTGCCACGACCGGGGGTCAACCCAATGAGCCGTCACACAAATGTATGAGTCGGGCGAACCATTAGGTACCGACCACACATCCGTTGTTAAGTTCACACCAGTTTGTAAGTTTGAAAAGTATGAAATTAGTTCGGATTTAGCGTTTTTCCATGCTTTAAGCATATCTCTTCTAAGGGTCGAACGACTTACGTGTTGGTAGCGTGGTTGAACATACTTTTGCATCATCTCCGTGAATTGAGGGTTGTCGAAGTGGTTGAAAGGAAGTGATTGTTGAATCACAAAGTTGCCAAACTGTTGACGTACCGCTTCAAGGTCGTACGTAAACACCGTTCCTTGATTCGTCATCTCCGGCTGCGAACTACTTCCGGATTCGTCCTTCAAGACCTTGCAAGAGGGCCTTTCTACATGAGCTCTTAAACTGGAGTTTGCTTCTTTGTTATAAAACTTCAAACAATGTTTGCATCTAGCTTTTTGGGTTCCGTTAGACATTTCGCATAGGTCGAAATGTTGCCAAATATCTTGGTTTCGTTTCGTGGGGATGACCCGAACGACGGTTTCTCCCGTGTTCGAGGCACCCATGTTGACCGATGAAGCAGCACTTTGGGAGGCCATGATAATCGACTACGAATTAAGAGTGGTTTACTCGAGTATGAAATAAACGACTACGAAAGAAGAGCGTTTGGAGTTATAATCGCGTATGAAATAAACGTTTAGAGCTTTTGGAGTTGTATAATCAAGTGTGATCTAACCAATACCCAACCTAAACTATATATAGATGTTTGTGGGGGTAAAAAAACCAAAAAAACGGCTAAAAAAACGGGCAAAAAAAAAAAAAACGGCTATAAAGCCGTTTGGTAACGTTCGAAAACCGGTTTAACCGGTTAACCGGTTATTAAAAAACCGGTTAACCGGTTTTTTTATAACGGCTATAAACCGGTTATTTTAAAAACCGGTTAACCGGTTTTTTAATAACCGGTTATTAAAAAAAACCGGTTTTTTTTATAACCGGTTATAAAACCGGTTTTGGCTCCAAAAAGTATAACCGATACGTAAACCGGTTACGTAAACCGGTCAAACCGGTTTTTAAAAAAACCGGTTTTTAAAAAACCGGTTTTCCGGTTAACCGCCCAAACCGGTTCCGTAACCGGTTTTTTTGAACACCTCTACATGTACTGCCAGGAAATGGTTTGATGTTATATGTATGTTGTAAGATGAATAATGAATGATGTATGTACGTACGAAACTTTACGATTATGTATATAGAAAGTATGTTATGAAGGTATGGAAGAAAGGGTACCGGACCCTAACAATATCCGAGGATGAAGGGTGACCGGACCCTAATAATATCCGAGGTATGTAGGGTGAATACTCTTTATAACGTAAGGTTAGTTATGAATATATATGAAAGAATGATGGACAGGTTTAGTATGTAATGCGTACCTACGGGCATGTATATGAGTATGTAAAGTAAGTTATGTGATTAACTAGAACTCACTCAGCGTAGCTGACTTTTAGTATGCACGCAGGCAAATAGGTTGAGGCAGCTCGCGTGATTGAAGACACATGACATGGAATCGAAAATACTGGCATCTCGAAGAAACGTTGTGATGTTTTAAAGACTATGTTTTGTTTTAAATGACTATGAATGTTTTATAAGACTAAGATTTGAAGGTTATGTAAAATGTTATGGTTGAATTTTTATATTCCGCGTAAGGTTTTAATTAACTCTGATATTTAGAACTGCGTTTACGAGTAAATCCAACATCCAATGTAGGGCACCGGTAACGGGGCCTTACAATTTACATATTAACCTAGGTTATTATTTTACATTCTTAGCTTACTATGTTTAATGTTTAATTGATATGTTTCCTATGGTTAATGGTTAATGTTTAATGTAAATTTTTTTTAACCTATATTTTAGATTATTAACCTAGGTAAGTATTTTACATTCTTAGGTTATTATGTTGAATGGTTAATTGTTTATGTTAATTGATATTTTTCCTATGTTTAATGTTTAATGTCTAATTGTTTCCAAAATTAAATTATGGTATTTCTTATATTTTGGATGTGTAATGTGTAATTATTAATTGATATGTTTCCTAATAAATTATGGTATTTCTTAGTATTTTAAATTACTTTTTACGGATTTCAATTTGAATTCAAATTCAACTTAGTTTGTATAATTTTGTAAACATGAATCGGCCATTTTATTTAATTGATTCATATTGATCATATTGATATGTTTCTTATATTTATTTCGGGCAATTATGGTATTTGTTAAATATTCAATTTTTAATGTGTAACTGATTCTAAAATCAACTTAATGTGTCTAATTTTGTAAACATGAATTATAATATAATTTAATTTAATTCGTATGATATGAGTTATGACTTATTATTGTTATTGTGTTATTAATCAATTCATAATTACATTCGGTTATTACTACCAAATTAAGTAAATATCAATTATCAATTACATTCGGTTATTAATCTAGCTGTTGATTTCGTTAGATCCGGAAAATCAAGGTTCCACAACGATGTACCTGTTCACCATTGTCGTCCTATCCATGTCTGTCTTCAACGTCCATCGACCTTACTTCGGCTCACTAAACCATCAGGTTTGACAACAAACAATTTATTATTTTTAGGATTTCATAATTTCTTTTTGTCGCACTCCAGGTGTTACACCAGATGCCCATATGTTTTTTTATTAGTATTTTAGCTTAGTAAGTTAGCTTAGTATGCTTAATTTCTATGATTCATATCAATTGGTATGTTTAATTGATTCTTATGTTTAATTCAAATTTCATCTATGGGATTTAATATAAAAGATCCTACATTACAATTTAAATTTTAAATTGATAATAATTGGGATTATTTTTAGATATATTGTAACTGATTGGAATTGATTCATATCAACAACCTAAGAAGTTATTACGAATTTAAATTTAGTTTGAAAGTAATCTTAATGGGTCTAATTTTAGATGGATAGAATAGCAATTTATATTTCATAATAATACCGGTTACTACCAATATAAATAAATAAAAATAAATATTAATTATAATTTTATTGATTTGAGTGATTATTGTTTGGTTATTCAAAAATCCCTAATTTTAATCTCTTAATTTACTATATTTATATTTTTCTTTGTTATGGAACAATTCAAAAATTCAAACAAATTCAATTTATCTATATATACTATAATCCAAACACACAAATTTTCACACCTTCTCACTGCATTAATCAAAATTCTTATTTGTTTCTTTGCAAGGTTTATAATTTTGTTCATACTTTTATATATTTTTTATTTTTAATTTTATTTGTTTCGTTCAAAGTATAATTATTGATTATTTATTTGTTTAAGCAAGATGGAACCATCAAACATTATGATGTTCAACCCGTTGGATGTGACTAACAACGACTGTGTCCTCAAGGTTCGTATATTGAAACTATGGCGTTTGAAGGACAACAATAACCAGGAGAAGATTGGTCCATAGAAATGATTGTGCAAGATGAAATGGTATTCTTATATACAAAAATTATTTTTTTTATTCCTTTTTTTTATTTATATTCCTCATTACTAATTGTAATAATTATTTTCTTCCTCATATAAATAATGTAACAGGGTAGTAGAATGCAAGCTTATGTAAGGAAAGCTTACATCCCAAAGAATGATATTTGGCTTGCTGAGAATCGGTCATTGATTGTTCGGAAATTATATTGCATTTACATAGTTATAAGAAAAAAATTGTATTTGTTAATGCAAACAATTTATGTAATTTTGTATGCTTTTTTTGTGACGCGGTCAACCTCTTTAATGATTTAAATTGCGCTTGCAACTTAACGGTTGCAAAGAAAATAACAAAAAAAGAAAAAAAAACTGGATGCAAACGGTACAAGTTTACTGTAATGGAGCGTCCATGTTAGAAGTTGGATTTATTTGAATTCAGCGTTTTCATTCCGTTTTTTTGGTGTGAATTGATCAGCAAGTTTTGGCAAAGTACCTTATGTATGATCACCACGTCGTCACGCGCCGTGAAGCTCACATTGTAAAATTGAGCAGTTTATAATTTTATCCTTATGATTTTTTAGCAGCTTTTAGTTTTCAGCCACTTGTAGGTTGGTGATCTTTTAATCCTATGTTTAGAGAATCTCAAGTTATTTGCATGAGTGATAAATGATTTTCAGCGTTGTAAGTTTTCTTTTTTAAATGGTTATTATTAACCTTATGAAAATGATAATTTAAACCAAATATTGGAAAGATATTTTGTAGTCATTTCCAAACTTAACTTATAATTTTGTTGACCACTTCAACTAACGCTTTGATCTTCATGCATGGAAGGATCGGTATGTGGCCTAAACACATACTTCTTGTATCATTTTTGCAAGATTTGATATTATAACTATATATGATTTACAAGTTTGGTGCCGCAAGTGGCTTATTGGGCCACTTGGCGGCACCGTATTGGTCGGCGAATTTTGTATTTTTTTAGTTTAGTTACCACAATAAACGTAATGGAAACTGATCAAACGTCAATTTTTTTAGTTCGGGTACCATAACAAATCTGACCAAAACCGGCCGAGTTCGCGCAAACTCGCGGCTTTATTTAAAGCCCATGACCGACAACACTACCAACCGACCAACCCCCCCTCCCCCCAATTGTCCGTTGGTCCACCTCAAGTTTTTTATTTTTTTCGTTTTTTTATTCCAGTACCGTAAGGTACGTAATCAAAACCGACCAAATTCGTGTCAAGTTACCGCCTCAATACTCGGGACCGACAATGCTTTGGTTTTACCACCGCCTGGGTTTACCAACCAACTAAACATCGTTTTCAATATTTTGTTTTTTTATATGTTAATGCTTTTATATGTTAATTTGACGAATTAATATTTTGGGTTTTAACCCTCAAATTTTACCAATGGTGTCTATATTGTTATGAACACAGCCAGTACTGACCGAATTCGTGTCGACTCATCGTCGTAACGTTCGGGTTTTACCAACGCCCGGGTTTCAACTTATGAGTTTTGCCAGCTGCCCCGGCACAACGCGCCGGGATGAAAATCTAGTTTAGTATAATTGAAATATTTGATCATACATGAGCTGTAGTTAACTTTTTCATTCTAATAAATAATCGCAACCTCAGTTTGACACTTACTGCTTTTCATTATGTTTTGTGGTTTGGTAGTGGTTTTTTTACCCACAAGTTAAGAGTGACGTATTTACCTATCTCTTAAACAAATGTTCATTCCGTTTAAAATGTAAAAATTAAAAAACTAAGGTTATGACTTGAATGAAAAGTTAAATAAAAAGTGTAGTTAATTTTTATTGTTATAACATTATATAATTTGTCTATATTTTATAGTTTTTATAATTGGCATATTTGATCATACATGACCTGACATTAAAAAGACTACAAGTTAAATATATAGGGGATGGATCTTGCGAGAAGTGATATTACAGTGAGAAGTGGGAGAAGTGAAGGTATAACTCCATTAATCCCTAATTTCACTCCCTGTCATATGATGTTACATACATATATGTAGGTTGGTTGTATGTATGTGTTAATTACACATTCAAACCTACCTACAAACATATAAATGTACCTAGCCAAATTCAAACCTATGTACCTACACACATACAATCATACGTACACATATACAAACATATGTACCTACACACATACATATGCACCTACACTACGCACCTACACATAAGAAATGGAGTGAAATTAAGGATTAATGGAGTTACACATTCACTTCTCGCAGTAAAAAAACTTCTGAAATGATCGAATACCTATATATATATATATTTTGTATATATATATATTGTATAGTTTTAAAAATAAATATATATCTATTTTTATTTTATTAAAGAGTAAACGAGCTGAGGAAAAGTTCGTTTATGTTTGTTTATTTAATATTTAATAAACAAACGAATATGAACAAAATTTTATGTTCATGTAGTTAAATGAATGATAATGAAGGGTTTTAAGGGGTTTTATTAAACTTTTTTACTTTTCTTTTTCTTCAAAGTTTTGATGTATAGCACCTTATTAAAGTGTTTTTAAAGTCTTTTTTATTTGTTTTTACTTTTATTTTTTTAATTATAGGATTTACCATTTGATATTCACGAGTTGAAAAAGTGGATGATCGTTTTTGTTTCACAAGTGGGTGGTGAGAGTTCACAAAGAAGAATGGAATACAATTCAAGATATGATGATTTTGAGCAAGATCACAATGGACAATTAGTTTAATGATAGAATACGTGATCGGGTTTTTTTAATTGAAAATTTAACTGTATATGATATATTTATATTTTGCTTTGAAAAATCATGTTTTCGATCTACATATATGGTATCAAGCAATTTATGATGAATTGAGTTCTCTTTACGATTTTCGTTAATGGATTTTGTGCAGAGGTTTGAAAAAAAATACTTTTGAAAGTTTGTTGTGGTTGTTTTAAGTTTTAGTAATGTTAAGATGATTAATTTGATATGTTAAGGGTGTGTTAATTTATGATGGTTGTTTATATGTTAAGGATGGTTTAAAGGTTATTTAAACTTAACATGTATTCATGTTACCATGCTTAGTTAGATTGCTAATATATAAACTTACTTGATGAAATGAAAAATGCAAAAATTGTTGCTAATAAGTATATGTATAATCTTTGTCATTTCATGTTTTGTGCCGTGATTATTTTTAATATTTCAATAGTTTTCAATTATACAAATTAAATAATTTGTTACTCTTAAAATCATATTATACAAACCATCCACATTTTATATGAACTAACAATAATCTTACAACATGTATACATCTTTATATTTGTTTTACGATCCTTATATTTTCCTCAGTGTACTATATAACACGCCTACACAAATTATTATTACATTTACTAAAATATAAATACACACACATATATGTATGTTTAATTAACGTTGTCTATATTTCCGCCCGTGTCGTACACGGGTCAATAACCTAGTGTTTTCTAATAATAAACAAAGAATTTTTTTCAATAGATTATAAAAAATCACAAATTGATTCAGTTGAGAAAATAAAATATATTGGTGATATCCTTTTTTTTGAAACATTTCAAAACAATCATTTTCTTATTAAAGGAGACATCTATAATATATATAAACGAAAACATAAAAATTTTACGTGTTGCGATGTGGTAGCTCCCCCTTTTTTGGAGACACCAGATTTGCTTTATTTTAAATGGAGGTTTCTCATGCATTTGACTCGAATTTATGGGTATGGGTCTTACCAAACCCAGATATTCCTTAAACGGGTTATAACATCTCATTAAATAAAAAAATAATTCTCACCAAATTATTGATGTAAAAATCCTATAAAATAGGATATACTAAAAATTAATATCTTATTTATTTTAAAAAGGATATATATATATATATATAGATAAAGGATCCAATACAATAATCCCTAATCGTATATTACGTACGCGACTCGCATCCCCGTCGATTTCAAATAACACGCGGTGGCAATATTGTAATATTCATCAAATCGTTGCTCCCATCGATTTCATCCACCTTCAACATGACCGTTCAGAAATCCGTCACCATCAAACGATCCTGTCCACCATCCACCATCCAATGATTCCGTCCACCGTACACCATCTTCCTCCGTCACAACCTGTTGATAAAATTGACCAATTGAAATTGAAATTGTTGAACTAATTGACCAATTAAACTTTGAAATTGGTCCAATTAATCATCAATTTGAAGTTTCAATTGATCAATTTTGAGTTTTGAGTGATGGGTTTTAACTGAACGTTTAAAGTTTTAAGCGCCATTTGCAGAAACCCAGTTGTAGACGTTCCATATTTTGTTTATATGATCGAATCAATGATCAAATTAACGGTCGATTGACGATTATTTGATGATTATGAGATTATATGAAGTGATTTCAGTGTTCAATTTCATGTTTACAGGTGTTTAATTTTTTTTCTGTTAGTTTTAGAAGTTCTGAACACCCAGAACTTCTTAGAACTTCTAAACTTTTTTTAACACCCAGAACTTCTTAGAACTTCTAAACTTTATCAGAACTTATAAACTTTTTTTAACAACCTAAACTTCTTAGAACGTATCAGAAAGTTTCAAAGATGTTCATTATTTTTTGAACACCCAGAACTTCATTGAACGTTTTAGAACGTTTAAATATGCTCTTTTTTGGTCAGAACGTTTAAAGGTCTGCAGTTTTGTTTCAGAACGTTTAAACATAATATTTTGAACCCTAATCAGAGCTCGATTGAGTGCGTTATTTCTGCAAATCCATAATCGATTGATGATTCTAAAGCCTCTTACACATCAATTCGATTGATTAAATCATCAATTTTGGTGTTTATTTTGGTCAAAACGTTTAAACTTTGAGCAGAACGTTTAAACATGAACCCTAATCATAGCTCAATTAAGTGTGTTAATTTGTATTTTCATAATCGATTGATGATTCTAAAGCCACTTACACATCAATTCGATTGATTAAATCATCAATTTTTGATCAATTTGAAGATTTTTAATGTTCAGGTACGTTCTATTTCAATTTTGGTTTATGACTTTAGAGATTTCATACTTTAAGCTGTGATTAGAGTTTAGAAATTGTATTAGATTGAGCGACAAGTTCCGAATTTGGATCAGAGTTGATTTGTAATCGACGAATTTTGATCGCGAACTACTGTTGGGTTATTTACGAAATTGCCACCGCGCGTTTTTTAATCAAACGCTCTGGAATGTCGCGTACCTAATGTATGATAAGCCATTATTGTACGTTAACCCACCCCTATATATATATATATTATTAAAATTAAAAAACCAATTTTATAGTAAAAAAAATAAACGGGTCTTGGGTCTCATCAAACCATAAATATATTATTAACTTTCAAAAATATAATTTATAATTATAAAAAAAACAAATTTTATAGTAAAAAAATAAGCGGATCTTGGGTCTCATCAAAACCATATAGCTTTTAAACCGGGTTATAACATCTCATTTATTTGTGAAACAATTTATCATCAGACCATAAGTATATTATTAACTTTCTTACAATAAAAAAATATAAATTAAAAAAGTAGAAAAATATTAGAACAAACAATATAAAACAACCCCCGTAATACGGGGGATAAAAACTAGTTAAATAATAAAGTGTCACCGTATATGACATCAATTTTAATGCTTTACGTTATTTTAAAAGGTGTGAAGTACACACATAATTAACCATTAAGCATATCGTATTCAATGTAATTAGTAAACAAATTTTGAACTAACATATGTAACCATAAAATGCTTCATCTTTTGCAAGTTAAAAAGTTTCACACCTTTAAAAAATAAGTCTTGACAGGACAGAATTCCTATATTCTCATAGTCTGATTACGTATAGGGGGTGTTTTGTAACTGTAGTATCATATAAGGGTCGCCAATGTAAGTTAAAATAATTGTTTGCCCAAACGATGGAAGGAACGGAATGAACTATTAGTGATTACTTCTTCTCTTAGTGTTCTTCCATGTATCGATCTATAGTTAGATTACCAATTTGTGTCGTAGCATTTGATCTGAACTTGGTGAACTAAAATACTGTTGTATAAGGCTTTATAGACTTGTAGCATACGGCCAATATGGTGTTGGGTCACATAAATATTATTCGTAGGCTTAAAGTACTCGTTTAATACCCGAACCTAGTACCGGATCTGAAAAAACCCGGAACTGGTTTTTTTTATGCCCGGGTTTTTAATACCCGAACCGTACCCGACCCAACCCGTAGGGTACAGATAGGGTATGCATTTTAGTACCAAAACCCGTACCCAAACAAGACCCGATTTGTACCCGGTAATACCCGAAAACCTAAACCGGTTCCATAACCGGAACCAGAATTTCCCAATACCCAATGTGACATTCGTCAATTTCGGGTCTCGTTTGTATTCGTTTTTGTATTCGTTTATCATGTAAACCGACCCATTTTGTAAACCAAGGCTTATGATATAATCAAAATGATGGATTTTATGTTACAATATTGTTTTACACTTGTTGGGTCTTGAAAACATTCTTTTTGGTCCTTAAAACTCCTTAAAATGACTTAAACCAAACTTTGGGGACTATTATTGTCATTTACCAAAAACTTGTTTGACCATTTCAACCATCACATGCATCTTTACCCTATTTGTATGAACCATACTCTTACCATTATAAAAGCAAGGCTCCATACACCATTTTGGTTGTTCATCTTCTCCAAAATCTCTCTCAAATCCAAGTATTCATCTTCAACATTTTGTTACTTTGATTTCTTAAGGTCAACTAACTATAGTCTTTCATTTTAACTTGTTCATATAATATTACTAACACTTGAATATGGTGGTACAACATATATATAATACACACCCCTTATTTCCTTTATTTGTTACTTCACCGACGCCGGTTGGTTAAGTTTCGAATGTCATAAGGCAAGGCTTCATGGAGGACTTCGTGTTCTTGATATATATTTACACACAAATAACTTATTATACATATCATTTATGACTAACTTCTAACCCTTTTTAGTTTGTTCATATTATTTACAAGTTCCATGGTGTGGGTTTGTATAAGACTAACCTCGGTTTAACCGAAACTAGTCCAAACCGAAAACCGAACTTTTGTTTACTAGTGTTGTTAAAATAGTTGTTTAAACAAGTTTATTGCTAGATTTGAGTTTCAAAAATCATTTTTACAAGTTCTTTGATATTAAGCATATGGAATCCATCTATGAACTCGTTGGGAGATGGAAACCGAACTAAACCGAAACTTTTGCTTAAAAGACTTGTAGTTAACTTTTTAGTTGTAAAATTTAAGTTTTCTTCATTTATAAACCAATATACAAGTTCTATGATATTTGGGCATGTAGAAACCATCTATGAACTATTTGTGAGATAGAGACCGAACCAAACCGAACTATACCGACTTTTACTCGCTTAAGACACACAAGTGTGTTTTTAGCTATCAAGACTTGTATATTTCTTTAAAAATAGTTTACAAACTGATTTTAATTATTTTCTTAAGTACTTGGAATTGTTGGATCCAACTTGATCTCATCACATAGTTTGGACCGACAAAACCGAACACTCGCTTAACGTGCGTTGTTAGTTCTAAACAATAGATCTACATACTTGGTTAAGTGTTAGTATATTTTAATGAGTTATCTCATAACAATTAATATGTTGGAAAGTTGACTTTGGGTTTGACCATTTGTCAAGACCCGAATCGACAACCCGAACACTCGTTAAAAACCCGTTGTAGTATCTTTGTCTCAAAGGAACTTGCATTTTAGCATTTTTCCCACCTTATTACTTAACATTGGTTAAGTAAATATTAAGGTTAAATACTTTAACTCGGTTTCGAGAAAACTTACATTTTTAAATGATTGTTATTATAAATTCTTAAATAGTTACATTTTAAACCTTGAACTTTAATTGTTTACTTTTTGCAACAATTATTTTATTTAAAGATCTTCAAGACAACCATTCTAAATCCAAGATTTTATTGTCATTTAGGCCTTGCTCGTTAAACTTCATCCATCCGGTCATTCATCTTTTACCGATCAAGTTTTATACTTGAACGTGAGTAACTTCATACCCCGTTTTCTATTTTTTGTTTTGGGGTGACATTTCATACTTATTCAAATCAAATGCTTTATACTTGAGTCTTAAACCACAAACATTGTTGTATACTTTACTTGAATAATTGCTCGATTTGGTGTTCTATGCTTATATGCTTATGTGTTTATCGCTTTCGGTTGGTGGAATCTATAAATCCTAGACTACTTGGCATCCCCTTGTAGCAATGTGTCGTTAACATAATGCAATTAACGATATTCTATTAAATCCTAGACTACTTGGCAATCCCTTGTAGCTAGGTGGCGCTAACGTAATTCTATTAGCGATTGTCAATTTATCCAAGTTTATAGCTATTATTTATGGTTTTGTATACTAGTTTTATGGCTTTTCATACTATATATCTATTGTTCAAACTTATAAATTGCTCACCAACCTTTGTTTTGACAACTTTATTTTATGAAATGTTACAGGTTTGCATCTAGGTTGATTATGGAGTTCGGTGAAGAAAATGACACAAATACCGTTAGGATATTAGCAAAAATGAACAATATTCGATTTGCTATATTTTGTTGTATTTTGTTGTATTTGACTTATGAATATTTGGTTATGTGACATTTTCGATGTTGTGAAATGAAATGAGTTTGTTAAATATTGTCTCTTTAAATAGTGTCATGCGCTTATAGGCAATCGTTACACCTCGGCATGTTCCGCCGCCTTTGGTCGGGGTGTGACACCCGAAACCGGGTTTTTTAAATACCCAATCCGTACCTGAAAAATACTCCTAAAAGTGCATCCCCTTAAAAAATTCAGTCTATACCCGAAAAAACCAAAAAATAGGAATTTTTTTTTTCAATACCCGGAAATAGGGTATTCAAATACCCGGTTTTAGAATAACCAGTTTTAGAATACCCGGTTCTATACCCAAACCGAACCCAATGCATATAGTATGGCTTGTAGAGGCAATACCTAGACCAGAACCCGACCCGGCTATTGCCAACACCTTAATTTTCAATACCCGGAACCGGGTATTTTAAAAAAAAACCGGGTATATATAATGGGATTAAAGTGATTCCCCGGGGGGTCCATTGTCTCTCTTTGGGCCAGGCCGTTTTCTGGATGAAAGTTAGGGTTTTGTTTATGGTATTTATATATATGTACCTTGGGAATGAATGCAACGTAAAAACCTAATCAATAATCATCTGAGTTCACAATTAACCAGCAAAAGGAATTAATGGCTTCATTGAGGAGAGGAAACAGCGACGATTCAGATGGTAACCGGAAGAGAACAAACCCCGGTGACCTTGACGGCAGTTACGACATAATTGGTATCCTCATTATTATTATTTTAAATACTTGCTGCTAAATTCTGTACTTGTTTTAAGTGTTTATTAATTAATTAACGGTTCATTAGATTTTTAGGTAAAAAATTATAGGATCAGTCGTTAGGGTGTATTTAATAATTTTAAAGAGCTTGGGGTGCAAACGAGCCGAGCCTAAGCTTGTTTATTAAACGATCTTACCTCGATCAAGCTTTTTCATGACATCAAGCTTTTTCAAGCTTTACCTCGATCTTACCTCCGCTTGTTTCCACTCCTAATTTTGCTTTTACGAGTGGGATTATGGTTTATTTACTTGTTTGTTTGCACCTAAGTGATAACCGCCACTGATAAGATCAGCGGTGTTAAGGTCGAAGACTCGGACACCATCAGTCAGATACAACGCAAGATTCAGGATAAGAAGAAATCTGGTTCTTCCACACTTATGAACATATTCATCAAGAACATTAAAGGAAAGATCACCTATTATCTTGAAGTCAGCCCATCGGACACCATCGGCAACGTGAAAGCCAAAATGTCTGATTTTGCACATATGCTGGTCTACAATGGTGTTGCCCTTGAAGATAGCTGCACACTTGATGACTTAAACATCAACGACGGATCGATTCTTACTCGCATTGATACGGCACCAAACGGAAAGATAGAAATATTAGTGCATACTTTCACAAAAAAGACCATCTCTTTGTCGGTCACCTCCACGGACACCATCGCCAATATGAAATTGTGGATCATGTATAAGGAGGGTGTTCCTGTTAAAGAGCAGATGTTGATCTTCAATGGAATGGCTCTTAGGGACAGCGAGATCCTATCCAATTTCGACATTCACGGGCAATCAACCCTCACACTTGTGCGTAGATCAAGGGGAAGAATGAAGATATTCGTCAAAACATTCGAAGGGAAGGTCATTACTGTGAAAGTCAAGCCTTCAAACACCATCGGCGATGTAAAATCCAAGATCCAGGGTCAGGTAGATGTTCCTCATGACGAGCAGGAGTTGATCTTCGATGAAACGGTTCTGGACAACATCGACATTGTTGCTGACTGTAACATCAACGAGGAATCCACTCTCACACTTGTGCGCTTATCAGCAGGATATATGAATATATTTATCAGGTCTCAATCTGGAAGGACCATTACTATGGATGTTTATGGCAATGACTTTGACAGGGTGAGATTTATCTTTGAGGGGAGGCAAATGATGGATGGCTCTACCCTTGCCGACTGCCACGTTCAGAATGAATCAATCATTCACAGTGCGTTAACAACAATAAGGGTAGATTAGAGATGCATATTTTATGAATCATTTAATATTTTGCACTAAAACACTATGTCTTTTGATGTTGCTCTGTTGGTAAACTTGCTATGTACAAGTATTTGAATTTATGGAATGGTTTGGCTAAAGATAAATGATTGATGTTCTTTAAAATTAAAATATCAAAACGACTGAGAAACGCTTATGATAAAACAAGTTATAAATGGTTATGTGATGAGCCGATGAATGATTTCATAATTTTTATTGATAAATTAGGTGTAAAAGTGAGTAATCATTCGGTATTTCAACAACTCAAGCGACCTCAATATAAAAGTTATGAAATACTTATGTTTTGTAAACAACTATTCTGCATACTTCTGTTATACCTTTGAATTAAGATCATTTATATATGAAGACATAATGTAAACATCAAAACTTCAAAACTGTTCTAGTGTAAATAACCATCGCTAACTGAAACATTAAGTTTGATGTGTTACTTTAGAAGCAGCATTACTGAGTTTTACATGTTTTATAAAATTTGTTAGTAACATTTTTTATAACACTAGATTTATGAAATGTTTTGTTTCAACCTTTTATATTATTTTTTCGAACTATAACTTTTATAAACAGCAAAAACAACCACCAAACACCCTTAGAGAGAGGCCAAACACACCAAAAATTACATCAAATTAAAAGAACACCAATCTAACCATGAGATCATTCAAAATTCTGGCCTATACAACTTGAACCAAAGGAATCCCCATGGTTGTATTTCTCCAATAATGCCTTCAATCTTGATATATTTACCGCGAATCATCTTTTCATCCCTGGCTTTCCAAATACTCCAGCAGGTTATAACCACGATCCATTGGAAAGCCTCTTTCTCGACTTTCCCAAAACCCGCTTGATCATGAAACATAAGTAAATCTCTAACTAACGAAGCCGCAATCATTAGCACCTTAAACCAGTTGTTAACCCATTTCCAAAACTCTAAAGCCGTTGAGGCAATAAAAAGATATGGCCCACCGATTCAGGCGCCGAGCCACAAAACCCACAAAACCCACACCGGCCTACTCAAATGAACTTGAACATTTCTCCTAATTAACGCATCTTGAGTAGGTAATGTTCAATCCAACGCTCCTCCACACATGGATTTGACACTTAGACGGAATCCATGTACACCATTTCATAACAAAAAGATTGCTCACTTCCCGACTTGAGGTTATTTTTCTTAACTAATTTTACCAAAAACTATCTTTAGCCATTTGTAGCTTACCGACAATTATGAGGGTGGGCAAAGCTGCAACATAAAATTTTGTCGATGGCATGCTTATAAGTTCATCACATTGAAATCAAAAGATTGTGAAAAGGTACGTTTCTTTCACATAGTTCAAGCATTATATATTAAAAAAATTAGATGAGCACGTGTCAGAAAATTTTGATATTAATAACAAGAGAAAATTACCGTTTGAGTCCCTGGGGTTATAGGGTAGACTCACACTGGATCCCTGAAAAAAAAAATTGAACTTCATGAATCCCCGTCGTTTAAAACTTGAACACGATGAGTCCCTCACTCTAACTTCTGTTAACCTGGACGTTAGATGGAGGATTATGTTTGCCAATTCCGTTAGATCGAGGGTTATTTTTGCCAATTCCTATTTCTATTACATTTACCCAGTGTAAAACTTAATTTACCCTAACCAAAATTGCAGTCGATGTACAGCCATCGTTCCCCCATGTTCTTCATACATCAGAATCGTTGGTCTTCATCGTGAAATTGAAACAAAGATTAGGGTTCTCATTCTTCTTCATCATTGTTGGTGTTCTTCTCTGTTCTCCATCTTCTTCATTCTCCATCTTCTTCCATGGGCCGTGGAGCATGGAGGATTCGTCTTCCTGACGAGGAGTTTTCTGTCGTCGGCACTAACAGTAAGTTCCAAATTAGGGTTTTTTTGTGTGTTATTAGTTCAAGTTATAAACAATTTTGTGTTATTAGTTCAAGTTATAAACAAAGATTGATTTTTTTTCTTTTAGTTACAGATGATAACAACCTGTTTACGTTTAATATTTTCCATGGGGGCGAGTTTTCTCAATTTCCCGGTAGAGCCTACGAGGGAGGTCGATCAGTTTTCATCGATAATGTGGAGGTTGGAAAAATTGGTAAGGGTGATTTGGTCGATATGGCAAGGAATTTAGGATATCCTCCTAACGAGGTACTTTACTTTCATTATAGAGAACTGAATGTGTGTATGGACTGGGGTATACATCCATTATGTGATAAATTTGATTTTAAGAAAATTTTTAACATTGTCAAAGGTGGAATTAAGGTGGTTGATATATATGTGGAACATGGGCATTCACGTTTGATAAACAATGCATCGTTTGCTTCCCAAAATCAGTTTGAAAATGAAAAGGGACACGAGGTAGTTGATGTTGATATAGAATACACATCAAATAGGTTGAATGAGGAAGAGGGTAAGGAAACTGATTCACATGAATCGGGTTCATATGAAACTGAGGATGACTCAGATTACACTATTGAAGAAATTGGTTATGAGTATTTAGAAGATGTAGAAGTGGATATGACAGTCTTCAAAAATAATGTTGATGCCGATGTCGTTGAAGTTTATAATGCCACAGATAATGCACTAGACGATTATGAAGATGACGAACATGAGAAAAGTTCATGGTTCTGTCATTATGTTTGCGGCTTACTAATTCAACTAAAATGAAAGTATTTTAACTTATAAGTATTTTAACTTCTGCCAGGGCTAGTTGTTGTACAGGGGTTCTGATTGTTGATTGTAGTGATTGTCTATTGTTTGTAGTCAGTCATTGTTATCTTTACTTCTAGGTTTTTGTGTGATTATCTGCTTTGTTGTTTAGCATGTTATTCACTATGGGTGATGGTTTTGTGAATGATGACTCTGTGATTAGTAAGCTAGATTTTGGTCATCCTCTCTACTTGCATGCTATTGATACAAGCAATGCTTCTATTGTTAATATCACCTTAAAGGGTACTGAGAATTACACCATTTGGGTAAATGCTATGGAACTTTCCTTGAATGTTAAAAATAAAATTGGATTTATAGATAGGTCTTGTGTTAAACCTGCTAATGAAGCCTTAGGCAGACAGTGGGAAAGGTGTAATTATGTTGTATTATCCTGGATTCTAAACTCTGTTGTAGAAGAACTTTACCTTGGTCAATTTTTTTCAAAAATGCTGCAATAGTTTGGGATGAATTGAGAGAAACTTATAACAAAGTTCATGGTTCTGTCATTTACAACTTACATAAAGTCAAAATGGTTTATCTTTGTCTGAATACTATCACAAACTAAATTCTCTATGGAGACAATATGACACAATTACCAATTTACCTGCTGCATGTATTTCTAACTTCAACCAGAGACTAAAGTTAATGCAGTTTCTTATGGGGTTAGATGATGTATATCAGCCAATTAGATCTAATATTCTATCTAAAGATCCTCTTCCATCAGTTAAAGATGCATTTTCTTTAATTTCTGGTGAAGAATCACATAGAAATACCTTTGGCTTAGGCTCTAGCAGGTCTCAAGCAACTGCTTTTGTTGCCAAGACTTTTGAAACTAAAAAGAAGACTTCTAAAAATATTGGTCTAAAGTGCTCTCACTGCAATTTAAATGGTCATACTATTGAAATATGTTATGAACTTGTTGGCTATCCTGATAATTACAAGAAAAAGTCTAATATGATAAGGGCAAATAATCAAAACAATAACGGTGTTTGAAATTTTTCAAAGGGAAGTAACAGCTCTAACCTTCAATTTTCACCAGTACAATTTGCAAAAATCTTGTCTTTAATAGGTGATCAATCTACTTCATCGGGACATATCAGTGCTAATATGTCAGGTAGTATTCTTGTTGGTGAACATTGTAGGAATTCTTACGTTAACATAATGTGTTATGTTGGTTCTTTCACAAGGGTGGATTATTGACTTAGGTGCTAATCAACATATGACTGTGTCAGAACAAAATATGTTCGATTGTTTTGATGTGGGCTAAAATTACAAAAATTGGGAACTTGAAATTAACAAACGATATAGTTTTGCTAGATGTCTTAGTTGTCCCAAAATACTATGTGAATTTGCTTTCTGTGTTTAAACTAGCTAGAGACAACAAGCTAGAATGTAGGTTTAATGAATCAATGTGTCATGTTCAGGATTCACTTCACAACAGGTTTTTGATGAGTGGTAGACAAGTAGATGGTCTTTACTTCTATAAAGATATCACTAGAGGTAAATTACATGGTGTTTCAAATATGATTACGTGTTCTAGTTCTAGTTCTAGTGAGTTATGGCATAATAGACTTGGTCATCCCTCCCATCAGGTTTTGAATGTGTTAAAAATGATCTTCAAATTAAAAGTATTGATGAATCTATACCATGTGACATATGTCATAAAGCCAAACAAACTAGAAACTCATTTACTTTGAGTTCTCACGTTTCTAAACACCTAGGGGAATTAATTCATTTAGATGTCTGGGCACCTTTTAAATTTTCTAGTATCGAAGGTTTTAAATACTTTTTAACAATAGTTGATGATTATTCAAGAGCAATCTGGTTGTTTTTATTAATATCAAAAAGTCAAGTTTTCTCTAACATAGAAGGTTTTGTCAGCTTACTTGACACACAATTTTCTAAGAAAGTAAAATGTTTTAGGCCGGATAATGGTACAGAATTTGTTACCAGAAAAATTCATCCACCTAAACCATTACATTAGTCACCATGCCCCGAGGAAGCGTATGAGTTTGGTCCGCCAACACCACGGTGGTGTTTACCCTTTCTAACGAGCCAAATTCATACTGATCATATAAACTACCGGGCATGATACTAACACATGCTCCAAGATCTAGAAGTGTCCGATCAGTTTTAAATTGCCCAATTTGAATTGATAAAAGCGGCACTCCCGGGTCTTGAAGTTTACTTGAGATGGTATTATTCTCCACCTCCTCATCTCCCATGTTGGTCAATTTACCATTTAAACATTTTTCACATGTGCAATTTTCACAAAAAGACATTTCATATGTTTTTGGTTCTGATTCATTTTGGAAAATTAATTCATTTTGACTAACACAATCACTCTCATCACTAGCATCTTCTACCACCCCTTCAACAAACTGTGGTGGTGAATCAACTTCAACAAAAGAAATTTCAAAATGAGGTAAAAGACTTACAACGTTGATGTGCACATTGTTTCCCTTCTTAGAGCTTGAGCAGTAATGGTTCGGGTTGACTGTAGTATCGCTCGGGAGTTGACCTGCGCTCTTTTGCAACTTTGCCATATCTGCTGCGAGCTGACCAATCTGCTTTGACATTATCTCTGCTGACTTATCATGTAACTCAAACTGTTTCTTCGTTTCAGCCTTATGATCTGTCATAATCTTCATCAATGCATCCAACTTTGAGTGCACAGACTCATCCGCATTTCCCGAGGACCCCTTCTGTTGGTCCTGATTACCCGATGAATTTCCGCCCCGGTTACCTTCTCTTTTATACCCCCGATTCTGATCATACGAACCTTTCTGCAAATGATAACCTCCCTTGCGGTAATTACCCTGCGACCTGTTCTGGCTCGATCCCTGAAAGTTCGGGTTCAACTGTGTAGACGCGTTCCCGTAATGAAAGTTCGGGTGATTCCTCAGGCCTGGGTGATAGGTGTTTGAATTCAACCCTTGACCATTGGAATCCCCGTAAGCATAATTAACTTCTTCGGGCTCATCTTCCTCGTCATTATCAAACTCGGGGCAATTTTCTGCCTTATGCCCGAGTTCACCACAATCTTCACAAACCGGGAATTTAACACCAACTTTCCCGACTTCTTTTTTTCTTACCCTTTCTGTACCTAGCCAGTTCACGTTCTAACTCAGCAATTCTTTCAGACTCACTCGTGACTGACTTAACTGACCTTGATGAATTACCCCATCTTCGTCGTTCAGCCGCTGCTTCAGATTTCGAATCTTCACACATAAACTCTAAAAACTCCCAATCATCTTCCTCAGGCTGATTCAACAACTGACCATTACACGAGGCCTTCAGATGCTTTCGGTCCTCGTATGTCAACCCATCAACAAAACACTTTACCAGTTCTCACAATTCTATTTGGTGATGTGGGCATTTCCTAATCATGTCTTTATACCTGGTAAAGGCTTCATGAAATAACTCACAAGATAGCTGTGAAAAAATTAAGAGGGGTTCAGCAAAGACACAACCGATCAACAAATCATATTCAATGCTCATAGTACCAAATATTTGATCTAACACATAACAGTAAACTTTTAAATGTTTCATTTTTTACAAGAGGCGTTCACGGTCTGGTTTTCGCAATTTTTAGGTGAAACTGTGAACCAGACCGTTAGTAACGGTTTTTAATCATCAAAAACCTAAATCGAACCGTTGAATATTAAAACCAAACCGAACCGAACCGTTACTAACGGTTTGGTTCCAGTTTGGTTTCACGGATTGAACTTCGATTTTGAATTGAATTTACCATAAAAACTAACATGTAATATACATAATTGTACCTCTATTGATTTATCTTTGTGTAATAGATATATTTGTTCCACATATTTGTATGCATGTGAATGAGCATGCTTGCGTATTATATATGCATTCAATATATATATATATATCTTGGAATAATTATACATACAGTAAAATTAAGCAGATAGAGAAATTAAAGTCCAAATACATTACGATCACATATGGCTAATAGGAATTTAATTAAAATTAATTGAGATTTTTTTTTTGAACGGCAAATTTCATTAAAATAAAAACGACCCGATAGCCAGCAACTAGCAAGGGACGAGAAATGGTACAAACAACACAAAACAAAAATGCCAAATTAAACATCGAACTCCAACCATTTTCTCCATTCAACCCCTAACTTTCTTGACGAGCCTACAACCAAAGGAAGCTAAGAGATTTAATTTGGTCCACAATCCTATGAACATCCACCTTAATTCTTTTATTTATCACTTGCCAAATGCACCGACAAGTAACCAACACTATAGAATGGGACATCCTTTTCCTACTGTTTGGTACGGATATGAAATTGTGCAGCTTGAAGATGTCTTTCAAAGAAAAGACATAAATTGGTGGATTCTTACACCACCTTTCAATATGTTGCCACACCAAACACGTAATAAGGCAAGAAGAAAATAGGTGTTCACTAGTCTCCAAAGCACTACCGCATATAGGGTAAACAGAATTGACTCAAACTATATTCCTTTTAGCTAACTCCGTTGAGGTAGGAAAACGGTTCTGTAAACATCGCCACCCAAACACATTAACTTTAAGAGGGATCCAATTGTTCCAACAAAAAATATCCAGCCCGTTGACCGCTCCGAACGACAATAATATTTTTTTGGCAGACGCCACTGTGAATTCACCATGTTTATCACCCATCCATCTCCACCTATCTGGTTTGTCATGAAGTACAACCGACCAAGACTTTGGGATAGTGAAACAAACTCAGCAACGGTCTCCTCCGTCCACCTATTTTGGTTCCCGTTCCAGCTTCAGATAACCTGTTTACCAATCATACCACACCGATCTTCAACTAAACAACCCTTATTTGATTCGCATTTGAACAAATTAGGATACAATTAGGTTTATCCTCCAACCAGTAGTCATGCCAAAACCTAATCTTTTTGCCATTGCCAACAATACCCTTTATAGCGCCCCCAATATGCAGATTAGCTGAGAAGAGAAAATTTTCAAGCTGTGCAATGGAAGCCAAAGTGCCCGATAACGTTTATTGTATGGAAGAGCTGGCCACTTCCGGGGGTAAAATGTAACGCATCAATCACCTTTCTCCATAACTTATTCTCTTCTACTTTGTGCCTCCACCACCACTTGGAAAGAAGAGCAATATTAATCTCTTTTGAAGGACAAAGGCCCAAGCCTCCGTCTTTCTTTAGCCTCGTATCCCGCTCCCAAGCTACCTAATGGGTCTTTCTTATACTATCAATACTCCCCCACATAAAATTTCTTCTTTTGGCTTCCAACTCCTCTATGACATTCGTCGGAGCCTTATAGATAGAGAAGTAATAAGTGGGAATGCTCTCGAGCATGGACTTGAGGAGGGTAAAGTGACCTCCAATGGATAAAGAACTTGCCTTCCAACCAGTTAACCTAGCGTTGAACACATCGAACACCGATTGCCAATTGTTATATCGGTTCATATTTGCTCCAACTGAAACTCCCAAATGAACAAAGGGAGTTGAACCAACCTTGCAATGTAAGATAGAAGCAAATTTTTGAATTTCTCCATCCTCAGCCTCGACCCCTATTAAGCAAGATTTGGCTAGGTTGATTGTTAGGCCGGAAATGATATGAAAGATTCTTAGAATCCTCGCCAAATTATTGACATTTTCTAGGGACCATTCACCCAACATTATAGCATCATCCGCGAATAATAAATTAGAGATGAAAGGGCCACTGTTTGGTAATTGCAGCCCTTGAAACATCCCTTTTTCGCACGCATTAAGAAATAAAACCGAAAGCTCCTCCATACCAATAATGAAAAGAAAGGGAGAAATTGGATCACCTTGTCTAATGCCTCTCTCGCACTTAAATTCAAACGTGGGAGATCCGTTAACCAACACCGACGAGTTAGCCGAGGAAATAATACAGCGGATCCAGCCACGCCATTTCCAAGGAAAACCCATCCTTTCCATAACTTTGTCGAGAAAGGGCCAATTAAGGTGGTCATAAGCCTTTTAGAAATCAACTTTAAAAAACATTCCTTTTTTCTTCTTCTTTTTAAGCCATGAGAGAATTTCGCTAATGATAAGTGGCCCGTCAATGATTGATCTACCACGAAGAAACGTTGTCTGATTCTCAGAGATCACAGAGTCAATAACCAGCTTTAACCTATTAGCAAGAACCTTAGACACCACCTTGGTAAATGGT